>NC_133655.1:188661337-188971428 GCF_009905375.1 Apium graveolens | reverse complement strand
TAGATGAAGTGCATTTTCACCTTCCAATGGTGATAACCGTCTTTGTCAAGAACTGGGATCTTTACTCCAATATCCTTCTTACTCATCTTTGTTAGATTCCAAGATCTTTAAACTCTTTGTATGTCAAGAGCCTGCTCTGATACCAATTGTTATTCCTAGTGGACTAACAATGAGATTTACAGAAGGGGGGGTTGAATGTAAATCTCAAAACTTTTTCAAGTTTGAGCAGTTTATGAAAGTTGTGTGTTCAAGAAGAACAAGTGTGTGAATTGCTTTAAGCTAATACAGACAGATATATATTCAAGCACAAATGTAAAGAACACAACAGACCTTAAAAACTTTTCTGGTGGATTTGTTGTTCCACCAGAGATGGTATTTTAGAAAAATCTGTGATTAAACAATGTTGATCACAGCTGCATCCTAGTACAAACTAGATGAATTTTCTCTCAATATTTTTCTAAACAGCTCTGGAAAATCTCTCCTCTAATTACTAGCTTCTACTTGGTTTATATACTACCAAGTGTACAAGTGAAAAACAATATAAAATACAGTAATAAAATAAGATTTTCACTTGCTTCTTTTCCTGTTCACTCCAGTACTTTATTGACTATTGCATCTTTGTACTAAAGAAGAACGGCTGCTTTTTCTGTTGTTCCTGAAATTCGGCTACCACATCTCAGTTGTCTCTATCAACCCATGTGCCTCTGTTCGTAAGTACAACTACCCCTTATCAACGGCTAATCATCAGAACATCCGTTGAAGCTTTCATCCGTTGATGCACTCATCCGTTGAAGGATGTTATCCGTTGAAGCTTTCATCCGTTGATGCACTCATCCGTTGAAGGATGTTATCCGTTGATGATGTTACGACCGGCATTTCATGTAATATTATTTGTGAATAATATTAAGTTAAATAAAATATATTCAATGCTTGTACGTTTGTGTGAGTGAAAATTTCTGCATTATAAATTTGCTTTGGGTAGTATATGATTTTTCAAAGCAAGAATTTATTTAATTTCTTTATTTTTGATTTATAAGGAATATTCTAAGCTTTGGAAAAATTTTCTTTTAAAAGACATTTTGTTCACAAAATTTTGAAAATGATTTTATAAAGTCTCTAAAAATCCAAGTTATTTTATGGTATAAATTTTATAATTTTTGAACTTGTATTTTATTATATAAAAATAAATCTTTGGAAATTAGTTGCTTAATAATTATCAAATTACATGATTACCCTTGCATGCAAACTCTCTTCTATTCAACCAAGGGGCAAGGAGGGCAATTCCAACCCCACTCACTTTCATTTTACTAGCCACATTACTATTTTGTCCTTGCATGCAAATCTACCTAACTAAGATTGGAAGGTTACTATTGTAATTTCTCTCATCCACTCACTTATGGGCAAATAAAAACCAAGTAAACATGACAAACACACCACTTTCACTCCACCATTTCCACACTTCTCCTCCCTCCTCCCTCTCCTCTCGGCCCTCCCCCTCTCCTCTCGGGTTTTTAGCCGAAAACCTACCCCCTCCCCTTTTCTTCATTCCACATTCAAGTTTCCACCTTCCATACAAGTAAATATTACTTCCTATATCATGATCATTCATATTTCAAAGAGTTTTAAGTAGAAAGTTTAAGTTTAAGGGTTGCATGTAAAGGTTTTAGTGAAACTCAAAATACAATCTTGATTCTTATGGATTTAAGGTTGTTTTCGAGAGGACTACAATAAATGGATAAGTGCCAAGTCTTGAGAAGGAAACTCTTGATGATTTAATGGCCATTTCCATCCATTTCATTCGGCCATGACCATATGGGAGCCGAATGAATGGTCCTTGAAATCATTCTTGTTGTTTTGTTCAATTTTTGCATGTTTATGTGATAATGACTTGAATTTTGTGGTGAAAATTTGATAAAACTCCTTGCATGCTAAGTGATCATCTAGGTATACCTTATGCTAGGCTTGCATGTCAATTTTAAGATGGAATATATGTAGAAAATATGTTGTTTTGGTTTGAAAAACCCGAAGGCATGCATGCATGTGGAATTCTCTTAGTTTGTTGTAAGATTTTGATTATTTGGAAAAGATTTTGTTAGTGAGCCTTAATTTCAGTAGGAATAATGTGATAATATTGATTTATGCTTCTTGTTGCATGGTAATAATTTGTGGTTATCTTTTATAAAAATATATATCTTGTTGTTTCAAAAGCATGAAGATTTGCGATTTGTTAAGAGTAGTCTCTTTTGTTTTGCCATAGTTGCACCATAGGTAAGGATGATCTCACCAAGGGTATTTTGAGAAAAAGGGAGTTAGTTCAGTAGAATACCAAGTATAAGTCTTGGTTTAAGTATTTAGTTGTTGATAATTGGGTTTGTCAAGTCAAAACCTTGGAAAATGAGAGTTATAGTTTCTGCAGAAAAATCAGTTTAGTACCCTGAGGTTTAGAGTGAGTTTTGACCATGTCATTGATGTGCACTTTGAGGCCCAAGCCACCAGAAGTTAGTATGGGGAGTATATAATAGGTTTTAGGAGTTGGTTGGAGGTTTGCATGTCATTTGGTTAGGTGCACAAGTAGAATAACAAAATCTGTCCAGCAGGGGACAGTTTTGTTGCAACTTAGAAATAGGGAGATTTGGCCATGTCATGGGTAGGCCCTCATTAGGCCCAATTGGGCCTTAGTTAGAGGGTATGTCAGAGAAGTTTTTCCAACCATAGTTCATAGGATATGAGTTAGAACCATGTGTCACAAGTTAATTCAAGTCAGGGCATTTTCTGCCCAGAAAAAAACAGGGGAACCTTGTACTTTTAGCTTAGGCCCAAGAAGGCCCAAGCCAGGCCTTTGAGCCACATCAAGCTTATGAGATGCCCTTAGGTCAGAAGAGTCTTGTGTAAAAATTTTGAAGAAAAACTTGTAGTTTAAGAGTGTCTAATGCACTCAAGAAACCTTAGTTACCATTCTGAAATTTGCACCAGTTAGCACTTTCACTTATCACATAGTTTTAGGACACTTAGAAGTGAGTATTAGGTCGACCACCATAGTTGTAAGATAGTATAAGGTCAGTAGAGCAAAAGGCACAAGTGAGGGTCAATAGGTTTTGGATAATTTAGGAAAGGCACATTGAGTTAGGAAGCCCAAATTCGAAGACTTCGTTTAGTTAGCGACCAAGTAATTTAAGTGGTGAGTCGAGATCATCCGAGCCTAGTGTGGCGTTATGGTGTATGTGATGTTATTTGGTATTAATATACGATATGTGATTATGTGGCTACGTGTGTACATTTAAAAATATAAATGTTGGATATGAATTATGTGTGTATAGGCCTAAGTGCCATCCATGTTTAATTTCGGGTTGTAAATAGGTTAAGATGGGAAGAATATATTATAATGAGGATTATAATTATTTATGTAGGATCTCGAGACGAGGGAAAACTTGCCTTAAAAGTCGAGTGAAGCTCCAGTTGTTGCTCCTACCAGTCAGACCAGACCAGTCTATCTCAAGGCAAGTGATTCAACTTGACCTTCGTATTTGCTGTAAACAGTTCATATATATATATCGATGCAATTATCCTGAGTCATTTTGATGTATTTAAATTAAGCGTATCTTTTGTTTATCTTTGAGTTACATAGAGATGCCATGAACCCTCGAGTACATATTGCAAGTAGTTCAAAAGTCTTTCATGATAGTTTAATGCCATGATAAATTAGAGATGCGTTATAATATCTTATTGATCCTTTTGTTTATCATGCTACTGATCCCTGAGAAATCTTGATGTTGCACCCTGATGCTTTGATTCAACTCTTGAAATAGCCTCGATAGAAACTTTATCTTGATACCTAAAAGCCAATCATTTCTTAAATACATTCATGATTGTTTGATAACCCTATCCTTACCCTAAAGCTTGATACCCTGTTATATACTGAGCTGATGATCGCTTTCTTTATATTTTAACACCTTTATCCTATTGGAACCAGTGATGCCTATCTTTTGATGTTCTAATACCTATATCTTGTCTACAACCGTTGCTTTAAGCCTAGTTTGGCATTACTCTTTCATCTTATCCAATAGCCTGGCTTAATTTCCTTGTCTAAGTTCTTGTTTATGGAAACCTCTCAACTACCCTAATATAGTAAAGTCTAGTAGATCATGGCCCTGAGATTTAGAGTCATATTTCCAGTGTTTCAAGTTGATCTATAATCCCTTGATAAAAATAATTACAGTCGAAAGAGATTTTGTCATAAATCGGCATCAGTTTTTAAAATGATTAAAACGTGGATTTTTCAGTCCCAAAGGGGGACAAATGTTTTCTTGAATGGTGGATCTGGACTGAGACGCGAGTCCTTTCCACACTTATATTAGGCTTAAAAGTTACCTAGGGATTCCCAATAATATTTTAGAACCCAGCGAGGTTCGGGGTTACTTCGCGGCTGATCACCGGCTGTAATCCGTAGCGTCATAAAATGATTTTGATTAAGAATGATTTTAAAATTGTTTTGACGCAAGCATAATGATGCCAACTCACATAAGTTTTATCTCTCGATTATCATTGATTATGTCATTCCATTGTCATTCCTAAAGGTATATCTCGATTTATGCTTTGCGTTGTATTGTTAGCACTTGTTGAGCTTTTGGCTCACTTCTTGCTTTACCCTGATATTACAGCTAGCAGCCATGGTTAGATTCAAGCAGACTGCCCGTAAGACCTGTGATGCGGATGCTTATGTTCGAGCCCAGGTAGAATAAGTAATAATAGTTGTGTGAGGACTCGGTATTTGTAATCAGATGTAATAGTTGGTAGTGTTGGGCTGTTCCAAACCCTAAACTGTAAGATCTTGGATTTTGGTTGTGTAGTACTCATTAAAATGATGTAATAACTATATTTATTTTGCTATTTAAGTTGGGGGTGTGACAGGTTTTGGTATCAGAGCTACGGTTTAGAGTCCCTGAACAGCCCAAATAGGTTATAGGACTTGTGAGTAGGTTATAGATACTATGCGAGAGAGTAGGTAAAGTAAATTATTATTAATACTCCTCTTATGGGTTGTCAGCAAAGGGCGCATTCCTCGTCATCCTCTGGGTCGGACGACACTATTGCTTTCTCCGTGTATGCTGAGTTGAGGCGCGAGTTCGACATGCTTCAGGGCAAGTACGACCGACTGATAGACCGACTGAAGAACGTGTATCCGGACAGCCGAAACTACGAAGGGAAGCCCAAGGAGCAGATGATTGCGAGACTTGAGACCTTGGTTCGGTACGTTAACACTAAGCTTGAGGAGATGCCAGCACACCGGGACCGTACCAGCCAGTATGTCATTCAGATGGTGGCGGATGAGCTCCAGAGCATTGTGAAGACACTTCGAGAGGAAAAGTCTACCAAGCCCCGTTCAGATGGAGTGGAGCCTTAGTTCTTTCCATTTACCTTTCATGTTGTTGTACTATCAGACTCTATGGAATCCCCAGTTGTTTCCATCTTTCCTTTAAATAAGCCTGTTATTTCTAGAATCAGACTATGTCTCAATCCTATGTACTGTGACCTTTAAAATTTCAATAATTATGTGCTATTGTTTCATTTGCTCTCAACTGTTATTTTATGTTTTTATCATCATATCTGCTTAATTTGGAAACGTGACCCCATATGTAAACAAGAATGCCATGCGATACCCTCGAATCATTTTATCAATTATATTTGTTATAACACAACTCTTATTTCAGGATCATGCCTCCCAAAAAGAAGAACCCAACAACCACCTTCACTACAGACCCAAACATTCTTCAACTACTGGAAACCTTGCAACAGCAAACCAATGCTATAGCTCAACAACAACTAACTCTTCAACAACGAATTGAAAACCAAGATAACCGTGAGCCATATCAACCACCTGAACCACCAGTACCACCAAGACAAATTGTCACTTTCAAGGTTTTTCAGAGTGTGAATCCACCTGTATTTCATGATACCACTGATCCAGTGATAGCAAACACATGGATCAAGGAGATAGAAAGGGCTTTTGAGTTGGTACAGTTAGGGGACGATCAGAAGACGCTGTATGCCACTTACTTCTTGAAGGGAGAAGTCATTTATTGGTGGGAATCAGTAAAAGCTATGGAAGTCACTCAGCAGATTTCTTGGGAGAGATTTAAGAAGTTATTTCTGGACAAGTATTACCCTAAGTACATGCAGAATCAGATGGAGCTAAAATTTCTTGAGTTAAAGCAAGGGAACATGACTGTACTGGAATATGAGAAGAAGTTCACTGAGTTGTCAAGGTTTGTGACAAAATATACCAGCACTGAGGAAGAAAAAGCAAAGAAATTTCAGCAAGGATTGGAGCCTTGGATCAGAGATAGGGTGGCTATGTTTGAACTTGAGACTTATGCGGGAGTAGTACAGAAAGCTGCTCTGATTGAGAATAATGGGATGCAGTCAAGGAAAGAGAGGGATAACAAGAAGAGGAAGGTTCCATTTTATGGAGAAAAGTCTGAAGCTGGAAATTCGCAAGATCGGAATGTAAAGAGGATTGGTTTCCAGAAGGGCGGAAATTTTCAAAGGAAAGGAAATTTGGGCAAAAGGCAAGAATCAAAAGGGAACAATCAGGCAAGCCAAGGGCAAGTTGGAGAAAACAGGTTCCAGAGGCCAGAATGCAAGCACTGTGGAAGAAGGCACCCCGGAGTATGCAATAAGCTGAGCATGACCTGTTATAGGTGCAATCAGAAGGGACATTTGGCAAATGAGTGCAAGATGCCGAAGCCAGGAGTTACGTGCTACAAATGTGGGAAGACTGGACACATGGCTAGGGAGTGTAAGGCAACAGGACCAGTCAGAGCTCTGATGAACGTGGCAAGTACCAGTACAAGCGTGCCAGCTGAGGTATTGGCATTACCTCCACCACCCGCACCAACCCCGCAAGCAACAGCAAGGACATTTGACCTAAAGATGAAAGATGCTGTTCAGAATTCTGAGGTGATAGCAGGTACACTTTTACTCAATAATGTCAAAGCCAAAGTATTGATTGATTCGGGAGCCACAAGATCTTTCATATCAGAATCTTTTGTTGATAAGATCCAATGTGATAAAACGGTTATGAGTGAGGTAGTAAATGTGGTAATTGCGAACCAAGAGAAGATTCCTGTGAATCAATTTTGTCCAAAATGTGAGATTGATATTTCGGGATATAAGTTCTCGGCCGACTTGATACTCTTCAAGCTGGGAGAGTTTGATATAATCTTAGGAATGGATTGGTTAGGAGAGAATAGCGCGCAGATAAATTGTAAGACCAAGAGAGTGAATTTAAAGACGAAGAGTGGAGAGAAGGTAGTATTTAAGGGACAGAGGCAAGAGCGACTATTTCTTACAATTATTCAGGCTAAGAAGTTACTTAGAAAAGGTTGTGAGTCGTTCCTAGCATATGTAGTGGATTCAGAGAGAGGCAGCCCCAGCATGGAAGATATTCCTGTAGTTAATGAGTTCCCCGATGTGTTTCCCGACGAACTACCAGGCTTACCACCAGATCGACAAATTGAGTTCGAGATCAACCTTGCTCCAGGCACGGAACCAGTTTCAAAGGCTCCGTATAGGATGGCACCAGCAGAAATGAAAGAGTTGGCGAGCCAGCTACAAGAATTATTGGATAAGGGAGTGATACGACCAAGTACGTCGCCATGGGGAGCACCTGTTCTCTTTGTGAAGAAGAAAGATGGGAGTATGCGTCTATGCATAGATTACCGGGAGTTGAATAAAGTAACGATCAAGAACCGCTACCCGCTACCAAGAATAGATGACCTTTTTGATCAGTTAAAGGGAGCAAAATGTTTTTCGAAGATTGACTTGAGATCGGGATACCACCAATTAAAGATCAAGGAAGAAGATATTCCCAAGACCGCATTTAGGACCAGATATGGGCATTATGAATTCCTAGTAATGCCGTTTGGATTGACCAACGCCCCGGCCGCATTCATGGATCTGATGAATCGAGTATTTAAGAAGTATTTGGATAAATTTGTCGTGGTATTTATTGATGACATCCTTATTTATTCTAAATCGGAAGAAGAACATATGCAGCACCTCTGGATAGCATTGGAGATACTCCGACAAGAGAAGTTGTATGCCAAGTTTACCAAATGTGAGTTTTGGTTAAAGGAAGTTCAATTTTTGGGGCATGTTATTGGAAATGATGGAATTAAAGTGGATCCGGCGAAGATTGATGCAGTTATGAGTTGGGAGAGGCCAAGGACTCCTATGGAAGTGCGAAGTTTTCTAGGATTGGCCGGATACTATAGAAGATTCGTCAAGGATTTCTCGAAGATCGCCACACCATTGACCAAGTTAACCAGAAAGAATCAAAAGTTTGAATGGAGTGCAGAATGTGAAAATAGCTTTCAAGAGTTAAAACAGAAGTTGGTAACAGCTCCGGTGTTAGTACTTCCAGATGATCAAGGGAATTTTGTAATATTCAGCGACGCTTCACATAAGGGTTTGGGTTGTGTGTTGATGCAACACAGTAAGGTAATAGCATATGCGTCAAGACAGTTGAAGCCGCACGAGTTAAAGTATCCGACGCATGACTTGGAACTAGCCGCCATAGTGTTCGCACTCAAGATTTGGAGACACTATCTCTATGGAGAAAAGTGTGAAATCTACACGGATCACAAGAGCTTAAAGTACATTTTTACTCAGAAAGAGCTCAATATGAGGCAGAGGAGATGGCTGGAATTGATTAAGGACTATGACTGCTCGATAAATTACCATCCTGGAAAGGCGAACGTAGTGGCCGATGCGCTGAGTCGGAAGGAAAGATTGAATGCAATGATAACATCAAAAGAGTTATCTGAAGAAATCGGAAAATTTGAATTGGAACTTTGTGCTTATGGGAAAGTCAAAGAAGTTTGTCATGCAATGACCTTTCAGCCAACACTACTGGAAAAGATAAAGAAGTATCAAGAGGAAGTAATGGAAAAAGAGAAAAATCAGTTATCTGGAGAAGAGATTAATACTAAAAGGGATGAGCAAGGAATACTAAGGTTTTCATCCAGAATATGGATTCCCCATGTATCTGAATTAAAGAATGAGATCCTCCATGAAGCCCACCATTCGAAATTTTCAATCCACCCGGGAAGCACCAAGATGTATCAAGACTTAAAGAAGAACTTTTGGTGGCCAAATATGAAAAGAGACGTGGCAGAATGGGTTGCGAAGTGCTATACCTGTCAGAAAGTAAAGGCAGAACATCAACGACCAAGCGGATTAATTCAGCCCCTGAAGATTCCAGAATGGAAATGGGAAAATATCGCTATGGACTTTATAGTAGGACTACCACGAACAAAGTCCGGACATGACGCAATATGGGTTATAATTGATCGTCTTACGAAGTCGGCGCATTTCCTTCCAATAAATGAGAAGTCGTCACTGGACAAGTTGGTTCATCTGTATGTGCACGAAATCGTATTAAGGCATGGAGTACCTGTATCAATAGTTTCAGACAGAGATCCCCGATTTAACTCAAGATTCTGGAAGCAATTCCAGGAATGTCTTGGCACGAAGTTGAATATGAGCACGGCGTATCACCCGCAGACTGATGGCCAGAGTGAAAGAACAATTCAAACAATTGAAGACATGTTGCGCAGTTGTGCAATCGATTTTGCTGGAAGTTGGGACGACCACCTGCCATTAATTGAATTTTCATATAACAACAGCTATCATTCCAGTATCGGTATGCCACCATATGAAGCTTTGTACGGGCGAAAATGTAGATCACCAACAAGTTGGGATGAAGTAGGAGAAGGAAGAATTCTCGGCTCAGAATTGGTACAACAGTTGCATGACTCAGTCAAGTTAATTCAGAAAAGGTTGCTTGCTGCTCAAGATAGACAGAGGAAGTATGCGGATCCAGCGCGTAAGGATGTTCAATTCCAAATTGGCGAAGCTGTGTTGCTAAAAGTGTCACCTAGGAAAGGGTTGATAAGATTTGGCAAGAAAGGAAAGTTAGCACCTAGATACGTAGGTCCTTTTGAGATTTTGAGTCAAGTAGGAAAGGTGGCCTACGAGTTGGCCTTACCACCTCAGTATCAGCATGTGCATAATGTGTTCCATGTGTCGTTGCTTAAGAAGTACAATCCTGACGCTAGCCATGTGATAGAATATGAACCTGTAGAAATTCAGGCAGACCTGTCATTTGTGGAGCAACCGGTTAAAGTACTCGACTGGCAAGTAAAGAGTCTTAGAAATAAATCAGTAAAGTTAGTGAAAGTACTTTGGAGGAACCCTAAGGTCGAAGAGTCGACTTGGGAGTTAGAGTCTGATATGCGTTCCCGGTATCCTCATCTGTTCTCTTAGATTCTGGGGACAGAATCCCTTAAGGGGGAGAGGATGTTACGACCGGCATTTCATGTAATATTATTTGTGAATAATATTAAGTTAAATAAAAATATATTCAATGCTTGTACGTTTGTGTGAGTGAAAATTTCTGCATTATAAATTTGCTTTGGGTAGTATATGATTTTTCAAAGCAAGAATTTATTTAATTTCTTTATTTTTGATTTATAAGGAATATTCTAAGCTTTGGAAAAATTTTCTTTTAAAAGACATTTTGTTCACAAAATTTTGAAAATGATTTTATAAAGTCTCTAAAAATCCAAGTTATTTTATGGTATAAATTTTATAATTTTTGAACTTGTATTTTATTATATAAAAATAAATCTTTGGAAATTAGTTGCTTAATAATTATCAAATTACATGATTACCCTTGCATGCAAACTCTCTTCTATTCAACCAAGGGGCAAGGAGGGCAATTCCAACCCCACTCACTTTCATTTTACTAGCCACATTACTATTTTGTCCTTGCATGCAAATCTACCTAACTAAGATTGGAAGGTTACTATTGTAATTTCTCTCATCCACTCACTTATGGGCAAATAAAAACCAAGTAAACATGACAAACACACCACTTTCACTCCACCATTTCCACACTTCTCCTCCCTCCTCCCTCTCCTCTCGGCCCTCCCCCTCTCCTCTCGGGTTTTTAGCCGAAAACCTACCCCCTCCCCTTTTCTTCATTCCACATTCAAGTTTCCACCTTCCATACAAGTAAATATTACTTCCTATATCATGATCATTCATATTTCAAAGAGTTTTAAGTAGAAAGTTTAAGTTTAAGGGTTGCATGTAAAGGTTTTAGTGAAACTCAAAATACAATCTTGATTCTTATGGATTTAAGGTTGTTTTCGAGAGGACTACAATAAATGGATAAGTGCCAAGTCTTGAGAAGGAAACTCTTGATGATTTAATGGCCATTTCCATCCATTTCATTCGGCCATGACCATATGGGAGCCGAATGAATGGTCCTTGAAATCATTCTTGTTGTTTTGTTCAATTTTTGCATGTTTATGTGATAATGACTTGAATTTTGTGGTGAAAATTTGATAAAACTCCTTGCATGCTAAGTGATCATCTAGGTATACCTTATGCTAGGCTTGCATGTCAATTTTAAGATGGAATATATGTAGAAAATATGTTGTTTTGGTTTGAAAAACCCGAAGGCATGCATGCATGTGGAATTCTCTTAGTTTGTTGTAAGATTTTGATTATTTGGAAAAGATTTTGTTAGTGAGCCTTAATTTCAGTAGGAATAATGTGATAATATTGATTTATGCTTCTTGTTGCATGGTAATAATTTGTGGTTATCTTTTATAAAAATATATATCTTGTTGTTTCAAAAGCATGAAGATTTGCGATTTGTTAAGAGTAGTCTCTTTTGTTTTGCCATAGTTGCACCATAGGTAAGGATGATCTCACCAAGGGTATTTTGAGAAAAAGGGAGTTAGTTCAGTAGAATACCAAGTATAAGTCTTGGTTTAAGTATTTAGTTGTTGATAATTGGGTTTGTCAAGTCAAAACCTTGGAAAATGAGAGTTATAGTTTCTGCAGAAAAATCAGTTTAGTACCCTGAGGTTTAGAGTGAGTTTTGACCATGTCATTGATGTGCACTTTGAGGCCCAAGCCACCAGAAGTTAGTATGGGGAGTATATAATAGGTTTTAGGAGTTGGTTGGAGGTTTGCATGTCATTTGGTTAGGTGCACAAGTAGAATAACAAAATCTGTCCAGCAGGGGACAGTTTTGTTGCAACTTAGAAATAGGGAGATTTGGCCATGTCATGGGTAGGCCCTCATTAGGCCCAATTGGGCCTTAGTTAGAGGGTATGTCAGAGAAGTTTTTCCAACCATAGTTCATAGGATATGAGTTAGAACCATGTGTCACAAGTTAATTCAAGTCAGGGCATTTTCTGCCCAGAAAAAAACAGGGGAACCTTGTACTTTTAGCTTAGGCCCAAGAAGGCCCAAGCCAGGCCTTTGAGCCACATCAAGCTTATGAGATGCCCTTAGATCAGAAGAGTCTTGTGTAAAAATTTTGAAGAAAAACTTGTAGTTTAAGAGTGTCTAATGCACTCAAGAAACCTTAGTTACCATTCTGAAATTTGCACCAGTTAGCACTTTCACTTATCACATAGTTTTAGGACACTTAGAAGTGAGTATTAGGTCGACCACCATAGTTGTAAGATAGTATAAGGTCAGTAGAGCAAAAGACACAAGTGAGGGTCAATAGGTTTTGGATAATTTAGGAAAGGCACATTGAGTTAGGAAGCCCAAATTCGAAGACTTCGTTTAGTTAGCGACCAAGTAATTTAAGTGGTGAGTCGAGATCATCCGAGCCTAGTGTGGCGTTATGGTGTATGTGATGTTATTTGGTATTAATATACGATATGTGATTATGTGGCTACGTGTGTACATTTAAAAATATAAATGTTGGATATGAATTATGTGTGTATAGGCCTAAGTGCCATCCATGTTTAATTTCGGGTTGTAAATAGGTTAAGATGGGAAGAATATATTATAATGAGGATTATAATTATTTATGTAGGATCTCGAGACGAGGGAAAACTTGCCTTAAAAGTCGAGTGAAGCTCCAGTTGTTGCTCCTACCAGTCAGACCAGACCAGTCTATCTCAAGGCAAGTGATTCAACTTGACCTTCGTATTTGCTGTAAACAGTTCATATATATATATCGATGCAATTATCCTGAGTCATTTTGATGTATTTAAATTAAGCGTATCTTTTGTTTATCTTTGAGTTACATAGAGATGCCATGAACCCTCGAGTACATATTGCAAGTAGTTCAAAAGTCTTTCATGATAGTTTAATGCCATGATAAATTAGAGATGCGTTATAATATCTTATTGATCCTTTTGTTTATCATGCTACTGATCCCTGAGAAATCTTGATGTTGCACCCTGATGCTTTGATTCAACTCTTGAAATAGCCTCGATAGAAACTTTATCTTGATACCTAAAAGCCAATCATTTCTTAAATACATTCATGATTGTTTGATAACCCTATCCTTACCCTAAAGCTTGATACCCTGTTATATACTGAGCTGATGATCGCTTTCTTTATATTTTAACACCTTTATCCTATTGGAACCAGTGATGCCTATCTTTTGATGTTCTAATACCTATATCTTGTCTACAACCGTTGCTTTAAGCCTAGTTTGGCATTACTCTTTCATCTTATCCAATAGCCTGGCTTAATTTCCTTGTCTAAGTTCTTGTTTATGGAAACCTCTCAACTACCCTAATATAGTAAAGTCTAGTAGATCATGGCCCTGAGATTTAGAGTCATATTTCCAGTGTTTCAAGTTGATCTATAATCCCTTGATAAAAATAATTACAGTCGAAAGAGATTTTGTCATAAATCGGCATCAGTTTTTAAAATGATTAAAACGTGGATTTTTCAGTCCCAAAGGGGGACAAATGTTTTCTTGAATGGTGGATCTGGACTGAGACGCGAGTCCTTTCCACACTTATATTAGGCTTAAAAGTTACCTAGGGATTCCCAATAATATTTTAGAACCCAGCGAGGTTCGGGGTTACTTCGCGGCTGATCACCGGCTGTAATCCGTAGCGTCATAAAATGATTTTGATTAAGAATGATTTTAAAATTGTTTTGACGCAAGCATAATGATGCCAACTCACATAAGTTTTATCTCTCGATTATCATTGATTATGTCATTCCATTGTCATTCCTAAAGGTATATCTCGATTTATGCTTTGCGTTGTATTGTTAGCACTTGTTGAGCTTTTGGCTCACTTCTTGCTTTACCCTGATATTACAGCTAGCAGCCATGGTTAGATTCAAGCAGACTGCCCGTAAGACCTGTGATGCGGATGCTTATGTTCGAGCCCAGGTAGAATAAGTAATAATAGTTGTGTGAGGACTCGGTATTTGTAATCAGATGTAATAGTTGGTAGTGTTGGGCTGTTCCAAACCCTAAACTGTAAGATCTTGGATTTTGGTTGTGTAGTACTCATTAAAATGATGTAATAACTATATTTATTTTGCTATTTAAGTTGGGGGTGTGACAGATGACTTTATCCGTTGAAGCTTTAGAGACATCCGTTGAAGCTTAGCTTCTCATCCGTTGAAGGTCTTTAAGTCATCCGTTGATACCACTTCACTTATACAAAATTACAAGGCATGAAGTATTTACAATTGGCCTTCCTATCTGCATATCATCTAGTAGTCAACATGACTTATAGTTTCTCTCAACTTCCAAGAATTATATTTTAAATACAGAGACTGAAATATGCTACAACACTAGACTTATTTCTAAGTAAAGCTACACCATCAACGGATAGCCAAAGTGGTCTTATCCGTTGAGGCTACAGACACTAAATTTCTACTTAAGTATTTTGTTAAACATATCATCAAACTAATGCACATACATTCCTAACAGTATCCCTCACGATGTAGAATAAATATGATTAATTAATTAATCATATTTAATGAATTAGAGAATTTATATAAATAATGATAAAATAGTTTTTTTATTATTTATTTCTACTACTGGCTTAATATTGAACCTACAGGGTCACACCATAAAAGAGAATGATTTAATGGTGGAGGAATTAATTAATAATGATTGATAATTATTTATTTGTGAAATAAATAATTAATTAGCAAATTTAATAATTGATTAAATGAGATTTAATTAATTATAAATTAATTAAGAAAAGTTCTTAATATTATTAATTAAGAATTTAATTTTGGAAATTAAATCAAGTGAGAGAATTATTTTTCTAAAGTGTTTAGAAAAAGGATTAATGATTAAAAGGTGTTTTAATGATTAGTTAATTGGTTAATAAGAATAATCAATTAAAGGGTTAATAATAATAATATTTTATGGAAAATTTTCAGCTGAAAATGTTGCCTATAAATATACAATTATAAACCCTATTTGCCTTAACCCAAATAATTAACCCTAATTCTAAAGTAGAACAAGAGGGAGGCAACTAATTCTCTCAACCTCTTCCTCCTCCATCATATTGTACTCTTGGTGGATACCGGTGGAGTGCTTCACAATTGAGGAGCAGCTGATAGGGATCTCCGTTCATCGTTCTTGGATCGCTATTAAAGACCTCCATCTTTCCATTAACGTAAAACTTCTTAAGGTAAACATACTGAACTACGAATTAAATATTATTTTTCGCATGGATCCTGCGGAGGGTTTCGGTTTTTTTCTAAATTTAAATTTACGTTTTCGTTGCGTTTATGTGCTAAAAACCCTTCAATAGTGACCCCTTATATTATTCTGGTCCTGAACTCGATTACATGAGGGTTACAAAAGTGATCAAATACGCATACATTGCACAATTATAAGTTAGGGAATGTAAATTGTGTAGTACATGTTAATATTAATTATAAAAATTATAGAAAAGAAAAACCAATTTGTTATTAGATTGATTAATTTTTATAATATGTAATTAGTTATATTATTTAACTTCATCAAAACGGAGACCAAAGTTTGCTTCCATCAAACAATATGTCCTTAACTGGTTCATGACTAGATAGATCGATTTCGGGTAAATTAAAAATAATTAAAAAAAATTCATATTGAAAAGCGCATACATAACATATAAGGGCTTAAGAGCATCTGCAATAAACTCTATAAACAAGCTCTTAAATCAAAATATAAAGAGTATGGAAAGAAATAGAGCTCCAACAACGCTCTCAGCTTCTCTTAAATTCTTAATAGTCTTTTCTCTCTCCTCTAAGAGCCATTATATTGCTCTTAACTTATTTTTTATTAATAAAATATTTACTTCAGATGTTTTCATTCAAAATTTTGTTATTAAGAAATTTCGAATATTAATATTATATAACTTAGTAGCCAAGATATAGAACATTATTAAATTTAGACACAAAAATTTATGAATTAACTTGCTAAGAGTCGCATTATTTGTGTGAACTGTATTCACCAAGGACTTTTAAGTTCCTAAAGTCATATATCTAATTTACATACTATATATGCATAGTACAATAAGATATTTCTCGTATTGCAGTCGAAGCTCACGAGCACATATTATACACCTTAAATCCCATTAATATCACTTCCAAGTGACCAATTTCCATTGTACTCGTGCATCAACTCAGTTTACCAACTGTGTAGCCTATGTCTGATTTTGTATAATTTTTGAAAGTACAACAGACTTGTAATCCTTCTTGGGAGATCTTTGTTCATCTATACTTGGATAGATACATATCCATTATAGCTATAATAGATTTAGCCTTGTTGATCTCTTTAAGATTCACATCACCAACATGTGACATGTATTATTTAAGACTTTTTAAGTCACAAAAATTTTAATCTTCAAATAATTTTTTTTAATCTTATCAATTTTTTCAGAGATGATCCTCTTGTCATTACTTCTCGTCATGATCGGATCACTCATGTGCAATCAACTGTGACTTGCATATCATGTGTAAATTACACATACATATAGTCAATTCTCCGATCTTAAATCAGTTTGAAATCTCAATATTGACATATTTAACATATATGAAATGACTTTACGAATCAGTCATTAAGGCTTCAAGTCGTTATCGACATTAGCGTCCCAAAAACTAGCAATTTCAATTTACGTCATTAATGAGTTTAAGCGTCCTTAAATCGGAAATCCTTATTCACCTAGTACCAATTTTGAGCATCCTCAAAATGGCAACCAGATCTTTTATTTTGAAGCCATTGATTATCATAGCAATATCAAATTTAATATGTCATTATTCTGTGTCTATGTTAGTTCACTCAACATGATCATCGAAAATACAAAATTTCTACTCTTGCTTTATTAAGAGCAACCCGCAGGTTATCATAGAATATTTCTCCAAATATCTACTAGGAGAGACTGTCTCAAGGTTCATTGATGTACTTTTAAATTTCACAATACGATAATTTTAGTATCATTTTGATGAACCATATTCTCAAAACTTGAGAATATTTCTTAAAGTATATTAGGTCATCACTTTTGACTGTAATATCTTATTATCAGCCTGACCTTTTACTTTCCTTCAATCCACACATATTTTCCCAATTTGAAAAGTCGTTTGGGTCCTAATGGTTTCTATCTCATAAGAAGATCCACGATTTCTTTTTAAACACGAGTCTGTCAAACAGAACCACTCTCTCTATTTCTTAACATCCTTTTCCCCCACAAAGGATATAGAGAGAACATATACAATCCGTTTTCTAGTATACGTGCTAGAAAATCCTAATTTATTGATATCTTAAATTTAGTCAATTTTACTCTTGATATATTTATTTATCAAGGAATTATACTAGAAGCGTGTGGCTTCTATCAAACTTAAAGATTTACCTTCAAGCAAATTATCAAGACATTCTAGACTAGAAGTTACCCAAGTCTTTTGCTCTCTACAGGTTCATCCTCACATTCATCTAATAACTCGTAAGTTTATTTAGATGACTTATAATTATAGATATACAAGAAATAACTAGCTTATCGCATAAGCATTCCTTAAACTCTGTAATAGTATTATTATGAATCTCACAAATTAGATTCATATACTAGATATCAGTAGACTCAACCATTGTCTACGTATCCATCCAAAATATATCAATTGATTTTGGATCTCATTTTACCTTTAGAGTTATTGGTATCAAGTTCCGAGATACCCCCACATTCCAATTATTTTCAAGAATGTTTCAATATATTCCATTATAGAAAATTCAATAATTTTCTATTCTCGATACCCCAAAATTTTAATATTTCAAATAATGTCAAAATACATTCCAAAACTAATAGGAAATTTAATTATTTTCGTTAGTGATATCTTATTTAAAGAATGATTAGTCACTCCTTAACTAATTTTTTTTAATTTTACTGATAGTCTGAACTGATCAAAATCATTTTACATCTCCTTTAGAGCGCTACTCAAGCCTGCATCTGTGGCGCCCTCTAAACCCGGGTCAGAAGTTTGGGGTCCACACACACACATCTTATTTATAACCTGCTTATAACAATAATAAAGATAATAATAATATGGAGTGACCCTACTTACCAACTACCACGGACCGCAACAGGTTAAAGTATGCACACAAGCCACACACACACTTTATATTACAACGTCCAAATCCCAACTATTCAAACTTAGAACTGAACATTAAACATTATTACAAACTTTTACAAACTTAAACTATCTCAAAAGCTGCCAGCTAGTTTATGTGATATCCCATATTTTCAGAATTATTATTATTAATATTTGAATATGTTTATGTGATTTAAAGAATAAAATGGTGGATATTTTATTCCTATTTGACAAGTTGGTGTTATTATAAGGTAATGTGTTATTTGTTAAGTGTTATATCGATCCTTGTTAATTTCTGAAAATATTTCTTTAAATGTATTATTTTCAAAAGTTTATTTGAAAACCGATCACTTTATTGATATCGGTAAATTGAGTTCGTTTAGTAATATTAGGGATTGGATGTATAATACGGGTATAGAGCGCAAGTCAAAAATATTTTAAAAATTATGAAAATTTTATTTTACTAGTTTTCTAATTATTCTGAGAATTTTAGAATTTGTTTGGTAATTTTTCTAATTTTATTTACCGGCGTGTTTATTCGATAAGTTAAGAAATGCGGGGCAAAACAAAATTTTCAGGTATAAATAAGGATATGTTGGTGTGCTCTGTTAAAAGAAAGAAAGAAAAAAAAAACCAAAACGTGTCAAACAGCGCCCCCACCCCCCTGCCACATACCCCACCCGCGTTAAACCCCCCTGCCCCCTTTCTTTTTTTTACCAAAAAAACAGTTTCTCCCCTTCTGTCTCTCTGTCTCTCTCCTTGTTTATATACTTTTAACTTTCAAAAATTCATATCTTGCAAACCGTATATCCAAATTTTAATTGGTATATATATAAACGATCAGCGCTTCGATACCTACGCATAGGTATATATATTGCAAGGTTTTGAGAAGAAAATTTGTGGGGCATATTTCTGTTATATTTCCGTTTTAATTTATTTTCGGGGCGTAGAAAAAGAGTTTGGAGGCGGTGATTACTCCACATGGCATCTCAGCGTGTATACGTTTATCGCTATTAATTTCGAATTTTTTAGGAGATATTTTCCGGACATCAGATTTTCTCTTCGGGGTGATCAGAATTTATTTTGGGTAACGATTCCGAAATTCCGCTTTCGTACTTGTTTATATTATAGCATGTTAGTGTTTATATATTTATTTCATAATTTATAGAAATTATTGGAGAAGTCACTTTTGGTCCGAGTTTTGGTTCAGGTGGTCGTATTATTCATTTATGGAGTGTTTATGCGCGTATATATAAAGTATTGTGTTGATTGTTGTTGGTTGAGTCGATATGATATCGACGGGCAGTCCGAGAAATAGAGGAGGTGCTGTCCGATTTCCAAGAAAATATTATTTTAAATTATTTTCCAGGCTCGATAATTCTTATAAAATTATTTTCGGGTGTTCGAGCCCTATTATTTAGTTATAAAATGATTCAGAGACCTGTTTTAATTCCGAAAAATGTTCAAAAATTCATATTAAATAAACCGTTCGTCCGTTTAATACGAAACGAACGCGTACAGACTCAGAAAAATATTCTGCTTTCATTAAAAATACTTTCGAGACCCAAATCCTTTTGTTTCGAAAGGTCGTTTGTTTTATGAATCATTTCAAGTCAATTTTTGATCGATAAATCATATTTTTGACCCGATTTTAGTTTTAAACATACCGAGTTGAACCTTTTGACGAATCGAGGGATGTGTGTTATAAATTATGTGATACATGAGTTATGTGCTTACGTGCTATGTGAATTATGTGCGTACGTGGGTCAAGAGTCTTGTGTTTGACTGTTTCCTTTATGTGTGGGCTATCGTATGGGTAGACATTAGGGTTTTGACGCGTAGTTCGTCGAGTCATTATCGTTTAAACGATTAAAGTTCTATATTTTAATTATAGATGCGGATCTCTCGAGCTGGTCGGGACAAGACGTTGGATAAAGAATGAGATGGATGGTATTGGATATTTGGCTTCTAGCAATCGCAGGAGCAGCATATCGGTGAAGTGTTGAAAAGAAAGACGGTGATATTTTGAGACAGAATGTCAGAATATATGCATGTTTGCGAGTGTGATTAACTGCTAAAAACTCAAAGGAAAGTACCCCTGACTTCACTTATCGTTCAAGTGACGTTTATTTCGAATCATATTATGCAAGTATCCCTATCATCACTTATTATTCAAGGGATATTTATTTTGAATTTTATCATGCGAGTATTGCTTTCACTATTCTGTTCGGAATAGTTAAATGTTTTACATATCGCTAAATTAAATAATTCTGTTTATGCAAGTATTCTTCTGTTATTCTATGTTCAGAGTAGATAAGTGATTTTACTTATCCAATTATCGGATTTATAAATGTTGTGGATTTTGAGAAAGATGACGTTGTTTTGGTTTTCTGCCCAAGTGAATGGGCGAATAAAATTTATAAGGGTGTCGAGTATTATGACCCCTTTCAATAAAATGTTTTTAAGATTGGATGGTTGCGTAAGAGGCCGTGGCGGTGGTCCAGCGTGAGCTATGTGTTATACATGATATAACACCTTGCTAGGCCGATATGTGCCTTGGGTACCCCTTTGTTTAGTTGGATATGCTTCGGCATACCGGTGTTGCTCCGCGGCTGATCACCGGCGGCAACACACCGTCGTTCGAGGATTCCAATCTAAATTATTATATTGCTTTTGACATCTTACAAGGAATGATTTATTAAGTATTTTGTTTTCGGATAAAAGATGAAATGTGGTTTTGATTCAGTTTCTTAGTTTGAGAATACTTAGTTTGTTGATAAATATCAAAGGTGGTATTAGTACAGATGATTGATGTTGACTTCAGTATGGAATGTTGTGAGCATCAAAGTTCATATTGATATCTAATTTGATATGACAGCAAAATATGTATTAATTTGAAGAGTTCGGTTTTGAATGAGTTTATGATCCACTCTATAATCATTCTTTCATGTTATTGTTGTTTACGATATTTCTGTAAACACTGTTTTACGAGTTTTATTCTCGTCAAGATTCAAAGTATTGCTGAAGCATTTCGCTCAAAAATATCAAATTGGTTTTGAATATAATTAAGGAATTAAATCTGGGATTCCTCAACTAAAATTTTATGATTCAACAATTATGATTTTAAATGTTCTGCTCTAATGCAGATGTCAATTTTATATCAAAATGACCATATATATGTCATAATGATCTTGCTGAGCATTTCTTTCACTCATACTTGCCTGTTTTTAAATTTAACCTCCAGTGAGGATTAGCTTGCTGTTTAGCCGCATAATTCGAGGAAGCAAGAAGAAGCTCTTGGAAGGTGGTTGGTCCAGGGTTTGCGGACTAGTGTAAGTTTTATTGTGTAAAATTATTTATATTAGATTATATTATAGATGTATATTTTATTTGGGCCTAGTATACTTCATTTCGAAGTTATACTAGTGGGTTTAGTTTTGAGTTGTATTTGTTGAAAAGAGTTTTAAAAGAAAGAGAAAAATTATTTGTGGAATTTGGATATCTTGTTTCTGGAACTGTAACCTTAAAAGATCTTGGATTAGTTTGGGGTCATAAATGATAAATATCTTCCGCTGGCATTTATTTATTGATTAAACAGGTTGATTTAGATTGAGGTTTCACAGTGACGACCAAATCCTCTGACCCCGGATTTGGGGGCGTTACAGTTTAACTCGATCAACCTGGACCCCTAGCTCTCGCACTGGATTGGGGATCCTCGCTACCAACTAGTTCCTTCTTAACTGGAAAAGAACATAAACAACATCGCACAAATGAGCTAACTAGCTCAGCAAGCCACAATGACAAGACTGAGAATAATGATCATCAAGTGAAAAGGGTTATAATATCAAGTGAACAATGAATAATGATTTAGAATTGGATATTATATTTTTATTTTTAAAACCAAGGTACACATTGGCCTAACTTGACCACCAATCTGGTCTGACCACGAATCTGGTCCATAATTTTATAAAACAATCCAATTCTATCATAATAATAGAATAAACAATGTAAATCAATAAAAAAATCATAAGCAACATTGGATATTCAATAATGAAATGGTTGCAATCTTCACAAAGGATCAATATGTCAATTTCAAAGAATGGTTGTTAGGTAATGAAAGAATTGGATAATAAAGGAATCAACATTTCAAGGTTATAAGGATTTGGTCTTTCAAAGCATAAGGTACAATGGTTTGAATATGTAATCAATTTGATTTAGTGTTTGGCATTTAGTTTGTATGTATTTGTGGAGTAGTATCGTATATCTGTGGTTCGTATTTGGGTATACAACAATCAATAGTTCAGAAATAATAAGGTTTACGGCTCAAAGATCAACAACTGAAATCAAGGTTTAGGGTTTAGTGCTTCAAAGCACTTCCAATATGAAACAAGACTATTAATCAACTACGATATATCTCGAGAAAGTTCAGAACACTTGCCTAGTATTAGCTTGCTATACTTCTCTAACTTCCAATCACAATCTCCTACTCCTCGATTATCTGTTTCCCTTTCCTACGCCTTGCCTCTTCTGCTCACATATCATAAACATCTATCAATACTCAAATCATACAATTCTATTCGGTATACACTTCTATCTACCCTTCGTTTTACCCAAATCCGATTAACGGGTTGAAAGTTACGCTATAAACAAGTAAACACCGAACATATAAACCGACAGCTAAACAACAAGTCACATATAACACGTAACACGTCAAACAATCAATGATATATCATTTATAAAGGAGTCTCGGGTCATAAATAGGCTTTCGGGTATTTAATATGATTTTTAAAATATTTTTCGGAATTAAAACGGGTCGTTGGATTATTTTTGAAGCAATAAACAGGGTTCGGTTGGCCAAATCGGGCTTCAAAACAATTTTATAATTATTATCGAGCCTAGAAAACAATTTAAAATAATAATTTGAAGCTCGAAACTATTTTTCAGAATTTTTAAATTATTTTTAAATAATTAAATCTAATTAAATAATTAATTAAAATCAATTAATAATTAATTAAATCAATTAATCAATTAATTTTCGAATTAATTGACCAATTAATTATTAACTAAAATTAATTAACTAATTAATTCAGATTTATTTTTGAATTAAAAATATTTTTGGAATTAAAATAATAATTTTTGGAATTTTCATAAATTAAAAATGATTTTTTATAATTAAAATAAATATATGATTTTTAAACTTTTTTAAAACAGGAATCCTATTTCTGCAATTTCCAGAAACTTCAGGGACTAAACTTCACCATTTTCAAAAGTACAGGGACTAAACTACAATTTTACAGTTCAGTCGCCGGAAAATTACGGGAATGGCCGGAGAACACGTTCCCGGCATCCTCACACGACCATCTCCTCCAGATTACATTTTCTAAATACCAGGAATTTAACCATGCAATCAAAACACATCAATAACCCCTGGGTTGGCTGGAAATTGGCCGAGAAGTTCGCCGGTTTCCGGCGACCCGACGTAAACTTCAAAACACAACTCCCTTCGATTCAGGGATCCTCTGTTAACGAGCTATATACCAATCGATTATAAATTTCATAAGGCACACAACCCACTATATTTCAACAGCTAACAACCCCTAGAACAAAAAGGCCTAAATTTCAATTAAGAACATTCATACAGGTTATAAACCCTAATTTTAAAATTCGAAGATTAAACTCAATTTTGAACATGTTATTGAACTCCAAATCAGTCATATGACATATGAAAATCATCAGGAGAACAAGCTCTACAACATGCAAGCATCAAATCATTCAAACAATTATCCGTTCAAAAATTCATATTTTTAATCAAAATAATTCAAAAATAAAAAAATATAGAAAATAAACCTTTGATTCTGCAGTTCTGAAACTTTGATAATCTGATAGAACACTTCAAACCCTTCGTTTTGGTTACTCAAGCTTTCCAAACGGATTTCAATAACACCTCCGAATTGCTGTTTGATTCTTGAAAGATTATATGAATATATAGATTTTCTCTGTAAAATTAGATAATTACTGTTTGCAAATAATTTTCGGTACGAAATAAAATACGGTAAAGGCTATTTATAATTACGGAAAATTAGTATCCCGTTGGATCATTCCGGATACAAAATGGTACGTTTATTTATAAAAACAGTTCCAAACGGTACCGATTTTCGGGATAATTATCCAAATCGGTACAATTTGTACTGCGGTCTTGGTCTCAGCGCCTGGTTACAAGTACTACGGGGTGATAATTGTAATAGTTTAATAAAAAGATCTCGTTTATCAAAAATACGAATTTTATTGATTTACCGAAATGAATAATGTATCGAAAATATTGTGCCGGGACCCGCACAGGACAAACCGTATGCCAGATCGAAAAAGTCGAAACATGAAAAATGCTCGGAATATTGCAATTGGGATAGGAAGGAGTTCTCGGAAGAGTTTCGGGTTAGAAAAACGTAAAAACGGGTGACGTCGGTTGGTTCCCGATTATATAAAATAGTTTATAAATACTCGGAAAAAGATTTTATAAAATTCATAAATTTCCTATAAAATCATAAATCAACATAAAAATAAATAGGAAGATATGACAATTATCTATATTTTATTTTGGACATATAAATTAAAATACTCAATTGATATTATTTTTAAACATCCAAACACATATACCACTTAACAAATAATTCACAGAATAAATACTGGACATGCATAATATTTATTTATTAGCAAAAATAGTTACACGATATATCTCAGATATTACATCCTTCCCCCCTTAAAAGGATTCTGTCCTCAGAATCTCTTAAGAAAGCAAATGAGGGTATCTTTCTCTCATATCACTTTCTAACTCCCAGGTTGACTCTTCAACCTTTGGGTTTCTCCATAGTACTCTTACTAATTTTACCACTTTATTTCTTAACACTTTCTCTCTTTCTTCTAGAATCTCTATCGGACTCTCTACATACGACAAATCTGTTTGAAGCTCTATTGGCTCGTATTCGATTACATGCCTGGAGTCTGGATTATATTTCTTAAGCATCGATACGTGAAAAACATTGTGAATGTGCTCCATGTGCGGAGGTAAGGCCAATTCGTAAGCTACTTTGCCAACGCGCTTTAAAATCTTAAAAGGTCCGACATATCTTGGGCTCAGTTTTCCTTTCTTTTCAAATCGCGTCAATCCTTTCCACGGCGATACTTTCAGTAATACCAGATTTCCTTCTTCAAATTCCATATCTTTCCTTGATTGATCTGCATATTTCCTTTGACGGTCTTGTGTTGCTATCAATCTTTTCTGGATAACTTCAATAACTTCCTTCGTCTGTTGCACCAATTCAGGTCCAAGTATTTTGTGTTCTCCTACTTCGTCCCAATACACGGGAGATCGATATTTGCGTCCATAAAGAGCTTCATAGGGCGGCATCCCAATACTGGCATGATAACTGTTGTTGTAAGCAAATTCTACCAAGGGTAAATGCTCGTCCCAACTTCCTTTGAAATCAATGGCACAAACACATAACATGTCTTCGATCGTCTGGATTGTCCTTTCGCTTTGGCCATCCGTCTGTGCATGGTAAGCCGTACACATATTCAATCTCGTTCCCAGACATTCTTGAAAACTTTTCCAAAACCTCGAATTAAATCTCGAATCTCGATCGGATACGATAGACACAGGGGCTCCATGACGAACTACGATTTCTTTCAGGTACATATGGACTAACTCGTCTAGTGAAAATCTTTCATTTATAGGCAAAAAATGAGCTGACTTGGTAAGTCTGTCCACTATAACCCAAATGGCATCATGATTAGCTTTCGTTCTTGGTAATCCGACTATGAAATCCATGGAAATATGCTCCCACTTCCACTCTGGAATCTCTAATGGCTGCAACAATCCATTTGGTCTCTAGTGCTCTGCTTTAACTCTCTGACATGTATAACATTTGCTAACCCATTCCGCAATTTCCCTCTTCATATCTGGCCACCAATAATTTTCCTTTAAATCTCTGTACATCTTGGTACTTCCTGGATGGATTGATACCTTGAATTATGAGCTTCCTGTAGAATTTCATTTTTTAACTCCGTCACTGGTGGAATCCAAATTCTAGAAGAAAACCTAAGAATACCTTGATCGTCCTTTTGCATGCACAATTCTTTACCTATCAAACGATTAATGTCCTGATCTATTACCTCTTCTTGACATTTCCTTATATTTTCTAACAACTCTGGCTGGAAAGTCATACTATACACTTTCGCTTCATCAGGCTTACAAACTCTAATTTCCAATTCCAGTTTCTGAAATTCCTTGTATATCTCTTCGGGTACTGATAACACATTCAACTTTTCTTTCCGACTTAACGCATCTGCCACACGTTTGCTTTATCGGGATGATAGTTAATCGTGTAATCATAATCCTTAATCAACTCTAACCACCTTATTTGTCTCATATGTACTTCAAGCTTTTGTGATCCGTATAAATCTCGCATTTCTCTCCATATAGATAATGTCTCCAAATATTCAAAGCGAATAATATGGCTGCTAGCTCCAAATTATGGGTAGGATACTTTTATTCGTGTGGTTTCAATTGCCTTGACACATACGCAATAACCTTATCGTGTTGCATCAGAACACATCCGAGTCCTTTATGAGAAGCATCGCTATAGATTACAAAATTCCCTTGATCATCTGGAAGTGACAAAACAGGTGCCGTAATTAATCTTCACTTCAATTCCTGAAAACTTTCTTCACATTTATCGTTCCATACGAACTTTTCATTCTTTCGTGTAAGCTTCATCAATGGTGTTGCAAACCTTGAGAAATTTTGAACAAATCGGCGATAATATCCCGCTAATCCCAAGAAACTTCTTACCTCTGTTGATGTTCTCAATCTTTCCCAATTTGTAATTGATTCAATCTTCGTTGGGTCCACTTTGATCCCTTCATTATTAACTATGTGTCCTAAGAACTGAACTTCCTGTAACCAAAACTCACACTTTGAAAATTTAGCGTATAACTTTTTCTTCCTCAAAATCTCCAAAGTTGTCCTCAAATGTTCTGCATGATCCTCTTCTGTTGTTGAATAAATCAAAATATCATCAATAAACACAATAACAAACTTGTCCAAGTATTCCTTGAAAATTCTGTTCATCAGGTCCATGAATGCTGCCGGGGCATTGGTTAATCCAAATGACATCACTAAGAATTCATAATGTCCATACCTTGTTCTGAAATCATTCTTTGGTATATCCTCTGGCTTAATCTTTAGTTGATGATATCCTGATCTCAAATCGATCTTGGAGAAGTACTCGGCTCCTTTCTATTGGTCAAATAAATCATCAATTCTGGGTAACGGATACTTGTTATTGATTGTAAGCTTGTTGAGCTCCCGATAGTCGATGCATAGTCTCATGCTTTCATCCTTCTTCTTGACAAATAGTACTGGCGCACCCCACGGGGATACACTGGGTCTGATTACTGCTTTCTCTAACAATTCTTGCAATTGCTTTGCTAGTTCCTTCATCTCAACGGGCACCATTCTATACGGAGCCTTGGATAACGGTTCCGTTCCAGGTGCTAAGTCGATCGTAAACTCAATTTCTCTGTCTGGAGGAAGTCCTGGTAACTCATCGGGAAACACGTATGGAAATTCATTGACTACTGGAATATCTTCAAGTTTTGCTGGCTCTTGACTTCTATCAATCACATAAGCAATGAAATGCTCGCATCCTTGCCGTAGTAACTTTTTAGCTTAAATCATTGTTAAGAACTTCTTTGCTTGCTTTTGACCCTTAAACGTTACTATCCTCTCGTCTGGCGTCTTTACCATTACCTTCTTATTTCGACAATCTATCTGGGCATCGTGCTTAGATAACCAATCCATTCCTAAGATAATGTCAAACTCTCCTAGCTTAAATGGTATCAAATCTACACAAAACTTATTACCAGAAATCTTAATCTCACAATCCCAACAAACTTGATTAACAGATATGCGTTCTTGATTTGCTAATTCCACAGTCATTATTTCATTTAAATACTCAACCGGACAATTTAACTTACTAACAAAATCTTGAGAAATAAACGATCGAGTTGCTCCCGAATCTATTAACACTTTGGCACATAAAGAATTCACATTAAGCGTACCTGCCTTGACATCAGTATCCTGGATAGTATCCTTTACAGACATATCAAAAACTCTAGCCCTTGGAGTCTCATTCACTGCTAGGGTAGATCCCATAATTCTCAATGCATTACTGACTGGGGCTGGTGTCTTACAATCCCTGGCTATATGTCCTGGCTTCCCATATTTAAAGCATGTAAATCCAATAGCTGGAACCTTAACCGCTGGATTCCGGGGAGGCTAATCTTTGTTTCCTGGCTCTCTCATTGGCTGATTGCGGCACTCCCTTGCATAGTGCCCTTTCTGATTACAGTTGAAACAAACCACGTTCAACTTATTACAAACTCCTCCGTGCTTCTTCCCACATACCTGACAATCTGAAAAAGTTAGCCTCAACTAATTCGGCTGATTCACATTGACTGGACGGTTGCCTTGACCTCTATCACCTACATTCAATTTGTTGACATTAAAATTTCTCCCCAGCTGAAATTTGCCCTTCTTAAAATTTGGAAACTTTCCTGGTTGTGACTGACCTTCATTCCCTTCAAATTTCCTTTTCTTACTTTCCTTTTCCTTCTGTGACATCTCGCTCTCTGTCTCTGCAATCATGGCCTTTTGTACAACTCCTACATAGGTATCCAATTCAAATATGGCTACCTTCCCTCTGATCCATGGCTTCAGACCTTGCTGGAATCTCTTAGCCTTCTTCCTGTCAGTATCTACATATGACGGCACATACCTTGACAACTCTTCAAACTTACTTTCATAATTAGCTACCGACATATTTCTTTGCTTTAACTCTAAAAAGTTCAGCTCCATCTGATCCTGACCAAACTGGGGAAAATATTTTTCTAAAAACAATTCCTTAAACCTCTCCCAAGTAATAACATTTGTACCTTCCAATGTCTTCACAGTCTCCCACCAATAGGTGGCCTCATTCTTCAAATAATAACTTGCAAACTCCACCTTCTGTTCTTCCTTCACTTTAACTAAAGCAAACGACTTCTCTATTTCCTTTAACCAAACATTTGATTCAATCGGATCTAGGGAACCCTTGAATTCTGGTGGGTTTACTACCTGAAAAGTTTTGAAAGTTACCTGGGGATTGGTTTGTCTTTGTTGCTGTTGTGTCAGGTGAACTGTTTGTTGGGCCAATATTTAAAGAATCTGGGCTATTGCTGGGTCTATGGGTCCTGGGTTTGCATTCTGGTTAGCATCATCTTGGTTGTTATTGTTGTTGTTGGTTTCTTCATTCTGGGTGTTGGTGCAGGTATTTCTTCTGGGAGGCATTTTCTGTAAAGAATCAAACAACTTATTTAGCTTTTAAATCAAATCCTTTACATAAAAGAAAAGTTTTGTAAAACAGAAATATTTCTTTTTTGAAAGCAGTTGTAACAGTTGAACTAAGTAAATTGCATGCTTCTTTACAGAATACAAACAGTTAAGGGAATAGGGTACATGGTATCACATGGGTATAACTAGTACAATAAATAAAGTAAAGTAAAACAGGTGCAGTAATGTAAATGATAATGCTGGAAAGGAAAAGGTACTGATATATATAGATCAAAAGTTTTAGATAGTACAAGCGTAAAGACGCTTCGGAAGAAAAAACAAAAGAGTACAATAAACCTACTCACTAGTCAGCAGATCTAGTCTATAAATACAACCCAAAAGTCTATTGATACATACTAAACAACCACAACAGCACTGATCAACATCTCCATCTCTGTACCTCTAGCTCAGGGCAAGTCTGGTCCTCCAATCTCCTCAAGCTCCTCCAAAACCCACTTAGCCCACTCCACAAGAAAATCAGGGGTGATATCCTCATGAGTAGCCTCAGCAATCCTCACAGCAGCTGCTCTCCGAAATACCTGGAGTCTCTCTCTGAGTCGCCTCTCACCACTCCCAACCTCTCTGGTACGCAAAATATGTAATAGCTCCTGAATCTGACCCCGTAGGAATCGCTGCTCCATAAGGCAAGCCTCGAACTGATGATATGTGACAAGATAGGAAGAGAACTGGAAAGGTACACCTGTAACCGAGTGACTAGTAAAGCCTGAATCAGCAGGTGGGGGTCCCCTGATAGGTGGCCTCATGCCTAGGGGTGGAATAGCCTGCAATGGTACGGGCTGCAACACAGGTGGAGGTAAAATAGACAACACTGGTCTATTTCTTCAATATGATTTTTAAAATTATATTGCAGAAATCATAAATAGGAAATATGATTTTTAAACATTTTTAAAACAGGAATCCTATTTCTGCAATTTCCAGAAACTTCAGAGACTAAACTTCACCATTTTCAAAAGTACAGGGACTAAACTGTAATTTTGTAGTTCAGTCGCCGGAAAATTACGGGGATGACTGGATAATACGTTCCCGGCATCCTCATACCACCATCTACTCCAGATTACATCTTCTAAATACCAGGAATTTAACCATGCAATCAAAACACATCAATAACCCCTGGGTTGGCCAGAATTTGGCCGAGAAGTTCGCCGGTTTCCGGCGACCCGACGTAAACTTCAAAACAAAACTCCTTTCGATTCAGGGATCCTCTGTTAACAAAATATATACCAATCGATTGCAAATTTTATAAGGAACACAACCCACTATATTTCAACAGCTAATAACCCCTAGAACAAAAAGGCCTAAATTTCAATTAAGAACATTCATACGGGTTATAAACCCTAATTTTAAAATTCGAAGATTAAACTCAATTTTGAACATGTTATTGAACTCCAAATCAGTCATATGATATATGAAAATCATCAGGAGAACAAGCTCTACAACATGCAAGCATCAAATCATTCAAACAATCATCCGTACAAAAATTCATATTTTTAATCAAAATAATTCAAAAATAAATAAAAATATAGAAAATAAACCTTTGATTCTGCAGTTCTGAAACTTGGATAATCTGATATAACACTTCAAACCCTTCGTTTTGGTTACTTAAGCTTTCCAAACGGATTTCAATAACACCTCTGAATTGCTGTTTGATTCTTGAAAGTTTATATGAATATATAGATTTTCTTTGTAAAATTATATAATTACTGTTTGCAAATGATTTTCGGTTACGAAATAAAATACGGTAAAAGCTATTTATAATTACGAAAAATTAGTATCCCATTGGATCATTCCGGATACAAAATGGTACGTTTATTTATAAAAACAGATCTAAACGGTACCGTTTTTCGGGATAATTATCCAAATCAGTACAATTTGTACTGCGGTCTTGGTCTCAGCACTTGGTTACACGTATTATGAGGTGATAATTGTACTAGTTTAATAAAAAGATCTCGTTTATCAAACATACGAATTTTATTGATTTACCGAAACGAATAATGTATCGAAAATATTGCGCCTGGACCCGCACAGGACAAACTGTACGCCGGATCGAAAAAGTCGAAACATGGAAAATGCTCGTAATATTGCAATTAGGTTAGGAAGGAGTTCTCGGAAGAGTTTCGGGTTATAAAAATGTAAAAACGGGTGACGTCGGTTGGTTCCCGATTATATAAAATAGTTTATAAATACTCGGAAAAAGATTTTATAAAATTCATAAATTTCCTATAAAATCATAAATCAACATAAAAATAAATAGGAAGATATGACAATTATCTATATTTTATTTTGGACATATAAAAATTAAAATACTCAATTGATATTATTTTTAGACATCCAAACACATATACCACTTAAAAAATAATTCACAGAATAAATACTGGACATGCATAATATTTATTTATTAGCAAAAATAATTACACGATATATCCTAGATATTACAGCATCTACTCCATTTATTTAATGCGAGCAAGGTGCAAAGGCATCATGAATATTTATGTTGTGAACAAAATTCACCCGATGATTATTCATAATTAATTTTATCTTTTACCATCTTAATTTACTGTATTAAGTTGGTTTTCAACCTTGAGCTTATAGATATCAAGTGTCTCTATTTAGCTTCATTATTTACTCGATAACGAGTATAGTGACCAATTCTTTACTACCAAACTAGAAAGTAAGCACATATCATGTCACTACCTCTCATCTGAGCATGTTTCACATCATTCATTATAACCTTTAGGGTTTAAATATCAGACCTAAAGAACTTCATGTAGTTCTTGTCACCAGAAATTCAATAATTGAATTTTTCAAAAAAAAATTACGTGGTTCACAAGAACCAGCATTTTTGGCTCATCCACTGGTACAACCAAAAGAAGTCCAAGAAGAATATAAACTTCCGGTAAACCCACATTCGATGATCATCGATCAACCGATGCGTTAGGGTTAACAAAATTCTGGATTATCTCCGAAATTTAGCATACAGAGCTGACATCAATATTCTCCATATTAGGTATCACAATAACAGCAATAGACTCATGTGTCACTGCCGCAACAGACCGACACCAACACGAGAAATAATAATTTAACTGGAGAATTAAATTCAATTAGAAAATATCAATCTCATACTGACCCATAACTTGTACAAGGTCCGTTTGGATTTTAATGTACTAAATATTCACAAAGTATTGAGTATTTAATTTTTTATAGAAACAAGGTTAACAATAAACCCATGTTCTCCGATCACCTCGTGTAATTTTCCTGCACGCTGAAACTATATAAGAATTTTATCAAATAGATTCTTTACAGGACAAAGACATGATCATTGGATAACAAGTTGCCAAAGATAGTAGTTTATCATAATAATCATGCCTCACAAGTTAAACAATATCATAATAATCATACATTAAAGAATGCATTTTTGGTGACCAATCAACATTATTTTTTTGCTAATTAATCAACATTATTTTAGTTAAAAGAAATTCTCTATAGAAATTTCAAAACTAAACAAACATCTGGTTGATAAATAATTAATCATTTAATTATTTAATCACGAGTCATGAAAATAGAATTTAGTATAATTAATAAAATTGTACATTAGTCAACGCACTTTGACCAAGTCAATAATTTGTTATATGATATAAAATAATTCATGCATATTGCAATAATTTTATTAGAAAGAAATTTTGAGCTGCAAAACACACAACTCCCTTGTCGTACCAGTTTACCAATTTTAGAATCTGATGCAAGTAAATAACGAGTTATTGGTTTTAATATACAAATATACATTCATGTATATCACGGTCATGACAAATTTAGTAGACTTGTCAATCATGGTAGATGAAAATTATTAATGACTCAATCAAACGATTAATAAACCATATACCATAAACAATAATTAAGTATTCATACATGTATAGGCTGATTACAACTTTTACAAGGATAGAAAATCATGTCATCATGATGTTAATGAATTTAACCAAACATCAAATATCTACAGATTTGGATTATAATAAGGCAACACTCGATATTTTATTCACGCAAGCAAACCTTGTCACAATAGCTATGTAAACTACATGAACTAATGATACAAGCACTCTATTATCTTGTTTCTCAAGTCAAGATTTAAACTCAACATCACCATAAACCATAATTTTATATAGGTTAAAGAAACAAACATGGCAGCCATTAATAACATGTATAAATGCCTTTCAAAATAATCGCATACTCGTAATAACAAAACTGATTAAGTATGGTACACCTCAATAACCAACTTACATGCTATTAACCATTACCATCTTAGGTCTACATGATTTAAAATAATCAAACCACATAAATCAGTACTCAATTTATGAATCAACTCATACAAAAAGAGATACAAAGTGCTTTAAGATTGTTATCAATCTTGTACAATATAAACACAAATATATATATTGAATATATAACTATTTCAAAAAAACATTATTAATTTTTAAGTCACAGAACAAATAAGAATTTACTATTAAATAAGGAAAAGAGTTTGAGAAAACAAATAGGGATTGAATTTAATCTCGAGTCCAGAAAATATGTCTCCTTAAAGCAGTTCTCCCCGCACCATCTGTGTTTAGTGACCTGTTTCCCAGGATAAAACGAGATTCTAGTATAATAGATAAATTGAAAATACTCTCAGCGAACTTGAACTGAGCCCGAGAACTATCACTAGAATATTTGAAAATTTTAAAACTGAAGAGAACAAGAATTAAAGAGGCGACTCTAATTTTCTCAATATAATAAAACTGGTGCCCTAGGACTCTATTTATACATAGAGGCTTGAAAGGACTTACTATTCTTTTCGATGTGGCATAAGGTATTTATAAGAAAAACCAAGGAATAAGTTTGCGCTACTATCAATGTGGTACAAAACTTAATAACCACTTTTAAAGAGTTGAATTTGAAATATAAGAAGTTTATTGAACAATGCATAATACATGTCTCATTTCATTTCCGTATCTTGTTTAAAATCATATTTGTTTTTGAGCAATTATTTGTAATAACTTTGAGATAATTTTGAAAAGAAAAAAGTGTAAAATATTTTGGAGAGGTCAAAAAATGGTTGCATAGAATGTTTCATTTGCAAAGTGTTTTTTGTTTACTTTTTGTGTATATTACGATGGAGAAAATGTTTGTAAAGTTTTTTTTAGAAAATAAATTAACAAAAAAGAATTAGATGATATTTGTAAGGGAGTAAATGATGTTTGTGTTAATAAAGTTAATTGTACATAATTCACATTACAAGTCACGGAAATGTGAAATATGTTAATATTGCTTATGGTGATGGAGATAAGTTTTTACTTCTAAACAATTTAGAGATGATGATACATTAAATGAAAGTTTATAAAGATTTGATAAAAATGAGTATAATATTAATTTTTAACTTGCACCGATTATTTTATAATAACACACAGCCAAAAACCTATTTTGAGGGTGGTACTTTGAAAAGAAATTTGTAAATATGATTTAATTAATGTAAAAGCGTGTTAAAAGTGATAAAATACATATGTTTAGAGGCTTATCTATAATTTAACGGATGAAAATAAGAGTTAAAATATGGTAAATGAAGACAAACATTCATGAGTAGTACTAATATTAAATGTTGTCGAGATTTATTTTCAAAAATTGCTTATAAAATAAAAATATATGTTATGAATCAAAAAAAGTCATTAGAAGATAACCGCATTATAGTTATTACATAATCATGGGGTTAAAATTTGATTTCAACCATGAATTTGATGGATAACATGTTGAGAATGTGGTATATGAAGGATAATTTGGGTGTTAACGATGCTCAAATGGGTCTGGATTTGTTGTATCATTTGAAGGAACAAAGTGGTGAGAATTTTTTTGTTAAAACTCTACTTGACGAAGAATAAAAAATGAAATGTCTTGTATGGGTTGATTCTCGTTAATTGATGGCATGCAACCAGAATTTAGTAAATTCATTGCATTTGATTCCAAAAATTGAACTAATATATATATATGCAATTCTATTTGTACTTTTTAATGGAATAAATTATCAAGATAAATTGGTTCCTTTTTTATACTTATACGGGATGAAAACAAAACAAGTTTTGAGTTGGTATTATATAGTTAGCACTCGACCCTTTGCCTTAGGATTAGTCATTTCTATTTAGAGGTTGTTAAATACAAACAACATGTGCTATCATCGCCCAAGATATAGTCATGGCCGGAAACTCTATCTCAATTGCCGAATATCACTCATATGTTGTTCGTGGCACACTACTAACATGATTCAGGAAGGGTTTTCAAGTTATTAATCCTATCACCTCAAAAGTATTAAGGTTAATTTTAACAATTACATAGATAATTCATTGACTGAAGATGTGTTTGAGGATAGGTGGAAAACTTTGATTTTAAAATATAAATTGAAAGATCATACATAGATAGAAGGGCCATACGATTTAAAGCATAAGTGCATTATGACCTTTACTCGAAACACATGTTTCGCATGTTAAAAATACAAAGGTAAGGAGCAAAGGAATTACTGTTTTTTCTTGATAATTGTGTTAGTTGTTGCACGTGATTGAAGAATTTTTTATGCACAAAATGTTTTGAAAAAATGATATGTGTGTGAGAAAGAAGAGGATTACAAGACACGTTATCAAAATTATTCCATGAAAATAAACACCATTTTGAAGCATCATGCTGCTTTCACATACACTAAATAAATGTTTAAAAGATTTCAAGAGCAATTGGTTAAAGTTTCAAAGTACTTTACGAAGAAAGATAGAGATCATTCCTTGTAAGAAGTTGAAATACATATTACAAATGTTATAGACTATTAATGAATTCGAAAAAGAGAATAATCCATCTTGTTTCATTGAACCAAGTGTCACTAAGTGGGTTTTGCAAATATACGAGTTATGATATCCCGGATTTTTTCCAGCAATTATTATTATTATTTTAATATGTTTATGTGATTTTCTGATTTGAAAGGAGTAAAATGGTGGATATTTTATTCCTGTTTGACTTATTCGTTTTATTAAATGGTAATGTGCTAATTGGTAATTTGTCCCAATCCCTAATATTATTGTGAAAGTATTTAATTACTTTTACAATTTAAATTTTTTATCTAAAAGCCAATTGTTTTATCAATATCGGTAAAACTGAGTGTATTTTCCAGTCTTGGGGATCGAGTGGATATTTTACTCGCCTCAATATTTTATCTGTGTCAGAAATATTACTTGATATTTTATCCGTGTTCACCCGGGCATAGGGTGAGGTTTAAAAATATTTAAAAATAATATTTTACAATTATTTGGTTACGTGTTAAATGAATTATTTCGTTGATTTTTCGGATTATATTCACCCGCACGTTTGTTCGTTAAATCATAAAATACAGGTATAGCGCGCGTCCAAAATGCTTTAAAAATCATGAAAATTTTATTTTATTAGTTTTTAAATATTCCGAGAATTTTAGAATTATTTCGGTAATTTTTCGGGTTTTATTTACCTACGCGTTTATTTTTAAAGCACAAATGCGAATGAAACCGGGCTACACAGGGAGTTCTTATCAATTTGTTTATACGTATCTGATTTATAGTAAGTGTCATGCTATGTGTTCAATTTTCCCTGCATTACTCTCACATGTGGCTTGATTTGAAGATTAAAAAAAATGATAAATCATAAAATCACAAACATAGCTCACAACATCCCCTTCTCCTTCATTTTCTCGATTTATCTCTCTACTCTCGAGCTCTCTCACCCTCTCTATCCTCTCCCGCATATCTCTATCTCCATCACTTTTATTTCCTTTGTCCTGATTCTTTCCCCTGCAAGACCCCCCTTGTGTCTTTTATTTTTCACAGCCAAATTCCGGTTAGTCGCTGCCTTTTCCGGTGGGTTCACTGTTGTGGTTGTCTTCTTGACTGTATATGCATATATATATATATATATACAGAGTATTACTATGTGTGTTGTGTGTGTGAATTTCGTGTGTGTGTTCTGCGTTGTGTTTGTGGGCGTGTGTGGTTGGTGGCGCGTGTGATTTGCGTGTCCTGTGACTGGTTTGATTTCTGTGTTGCTTTGGTTCAGAGTAATTCTAATTCGAATTTTTTTATTTTATTTTCTGTAGAAATTGGTTTGAGTAATTGTTGAGTGGCATTTATGACACTTTATTATGCTCCGTAAAGCTTTGAATTGGTGTATTTGTACTCGAGTTGTTGGTGTTTTTATGTGTTTTTATATTGCAGGCATTTTCCAGGTAATCAGGTAAATTAGCATGGTTGTAGTGCTAATTTGGTGTTTGGATGGTGTTGGAGTAAAGGCTCGTGAAAAGACCGGCTCAAATCAGCAAGGAGAAAAAAAAAAGAAATCAGAATTTTATTCAGAAGGACGGTGCACCCGCGGTGAAGTAGCGCGCGCCCGCGCCCAATGAGCAGAAACTCAGTGCACCCGCGCTGGTCAAGCGCGCGGCCGCGCCAGGTCGGGGTAGTAGTTTAAGGAATATGTTTTGTGTGAGTTACATATAGGTTTTGTGTGAGTCGCATATAGTTGCATATTCATGATAATTTAGTGCATATAGTTGCATATTTTTCCGTGTAGTTTTTTATTTTTATTTTGGTAGTTTTTATGATACTTTGTTCATATAGTTTCATGCATTTGCAGTATAACATGATCCATTAGATGATTTTTCCGATTGATTTATGATATTGATGCTAGTGTAGTGATGTCATATTTAGTGATGTTAAATCTTGTCGAATTGATTTGCATGCTAGAGACAGTTGTATTTAACTAAGTCTTATAGGTTGCTTGAGTGTTAGATCATGATCATGGTTTGTTGTTTGTCGAGGTTTAATCGCTTGTTTATATTTAGAATTTAGGATATTCTCTTAATGATAGAATAACATGGATTTTTAGAAATTGGAAAAAATTGGATATCATTGCTAGTTGTTGTGGCTAGGTGTCAAATGGCTAGTAGCCGGCTCATATTTATATGAGTAGTCTAGGGTTGAGCGAGATGGAGCGAAACGCACTCGTTCAGAAATTTGTGGAAAAAAAAGAAAAAAAAAGTAAGTGTTATGTATAATTGATCACGAGTGGGCTCTTTAGTACTCGAGTTATTAAGTTCTTAGGGGACTTTGTGCCTAGTGACCTAAAGCTTTTATAGTCTAGTAGTGACCTAAAGCTTTTATAGTCTAGGATCCGCTAACCTAACGCTCGCTACATTGTTACTATTGTATAAGTCTTTTATGGACCTCACTCATTGCACGGTCAAATAAGCATACTTGTGTTATTTTGTTGTGAATAAAAGCGTGTATCCATATAAAGCTCCAAAATAATAATTGAAGTGTTATAAGTTATTTTGAGTCTAACTTTTATTTTATTTATAACCTTGCGATTGCTTTGATGAGTAGTGAGTCATGATTATTGATCTAGTTACGATAGTGTAATTGTAAGCAGTTGCACACACACACACGTCTCTGGTTTGTAGGTTGATTTTTGGGGTTTGATTGATCTTTATGCGAATAACTGCATTTGTTGAGATGTTGCTTGTTGATTGGTTTAGTTATTCTATTGGGAATCGTCGCATTCATTTAGTTGCATTCATGCATATTTTTTATTTCTTGTTCTTTGAGTCTATTTATGCTTGAGGACAAGCATCGATTCAAGTTTGGGGGTATGTTGAGTGACATTTATGACACTTTATTATGCTCCGTAAATCTTTGAATTGGTGTATTTGTACTCGAGTTGTTGGTGTTTTTATGTTTTTTTGTAGTGTTTTTGCATTGCAGGCATTTTTCAGATAATCAGGTAAATTAGCATGGTTGTAGTGCTAATTTGGTGTTTGGATGCTGTTGGAATAAAGGCTCGTAAAAAGACCGGCCCAAATCAGTAAGGAGAAAAAAATAGAAATCAAAATTTTATTCAGAATGACGGCGCGCCCGCGCTGAAGTAGCGTGCGGCCGCGCCCAATGAGCAGAAACTCAGAGCGCCCGGCGGGTCAAGCGTGCGGCCGTGCCAGGTTGGTGTAGCGGAATTCTGTTTCTATTGTGATTTTGAGAGTTTGAAGCCCTGGTCAATTCTACATCATATATATATACATAAATAAAGACGTTTTTCAGAGAGAGACGTAGCAAAGCTAAAGAGAAGGGGTAAGAAGACCGTAGAGAACAATTCAACCAAGGCGAAGAAGATCTAGTTTATTCTTGTGATTCTTTGTTTTAAGTTGTAACTTCGGATGCTAGTTTTCTTATTCTTGAACCTTTACTTGTGTTTCGTATTCGGTTTTATTTGTTTATAAAGACTACCTTTATTATACCATGCTTTCATCGGAACCCACGTTGATGATTAGTCTGATTATGGGCTAATCGTTATCGTGGGGTTCTAGCGGATTTATTTATGGATTTCTTTAGTTGATTTGTTTCGATGCCTTAGTGTGTGGTGATTGTATGATAACCTAGTATTGGTTGTGCTTATTCGTCTTATGAGTGTCGCGAACTTATAAGATAGCGTGTTAATTCTTAATGAAGCGAAAGTGAATTTAAGGATTTAGAACTTATCATGCTAGCATAGGTTTATGTGTTATTGTTATGCATGATTCGTAGGTAATTTTAACCATCTTATTTGTGTTATGTAATCGCAATAGATAACTTGCTCACTAAACCATTATGTTGTCAAATTCTATAGACATATAGGGTCTCAATATAATTGGTGTATATTCAGCTTCTATCTCTTTTGTGGATGTCTGGTAGTATGGTATTCATACAACAAAAGTTGGTGATTATCAGTTTCGTGTTATTTGATTAGCGTCATCACCATTACATGCTAAGGTTAAGAATGAAAAGGCTATTGAATTAAATACTTAATGAAGTTAGAATCCCATGTTTGTGTCATATATTATTCAACTCTCTTTACTCTCTTTAGTTAATGTTCTCTAGTATAATTCTCAATAATTAATCGTAGTATAATCAAAACCCAAATTGTTATTCGTCTTAGCATTGAATAATAGCCATATCATTGTTGCATAAGTGCATAAATCACAAAGTTAACCTAAATAAGTTCCTGTGGGAACGAATCTGATTTATATCTTATACTACTTGCGAACGCGTATACTTGCGTGAATTTTAGCGCGTGTTTAGCGACTAACAGTAATTCGTGATATAAATAATTTTTGTGCGGGAAATTATCAAAGATAATCGGTGCAATTCGTGTTGGAAACCCGAATATAATCGGGTACCCGCGAATTTTACCGTCGTCGACGATGAGCCTCGGCGAGTCGACGGTGGACCGTGATGATATGATCTGAGTCCTAAAATTATAATAAATAAATTTATTTCTTAAAATTATTTTCGAAACGAAAAAGGTATATTTATTATTAAAAGTCGTGTCGATGATTGGGTTGTGAAATTGAATTGGTGGTGATTGTTACGTCGATTATGTTTCGACGGGTAGTTCGATAAATAAAGAAGACGTTGCCCGATTTTTGAGAAATTAATTTCGAAAGTACGGGATCGTATTATGTATAATATCAGGAATACCGATCGAATATGTATAACCATATAATTATTTATAATTATTTTACAAAATTAATTTGCGTGTTGTGGTAAAATATTTTGCAAAATATTCAATAGCCCTATTTTCTGAAAAGATGGGTGTATGTATTTTCCGAAAATAGATACCGAACCGAGTTTCATGTACGTGAACCCTAGCTGTTATGTGTATTATACTGATTCGTATATTTACGAGTTGGGTTATGAAATTGTAAGAGTAGAATTGATAGTAAGAATTATTTTGAACTTTTAAAAATATATTTAAGTATTTAAAAATAAATTAATATTATTATTAATTGATTTATTCTTATTTCATTCGTAATAAATAGACCGTTCGTCCGTTTAATACGGAACGAATGTGTCTAGACTTAAAAAAATATTCCGCTTTCATTAAAAATACTTTCAAGGCCCAAATTATCTTATTTCGAAAGGTCGCTTATTTTATGAATTATTTTGAGTCGATTATTGAGTGATAAATCATATTTTTGACCCGATTTAAGTTTTAAACATACCGATTCGAATGTTTTGACGAGATGAGTCATGTTTTATATGAATTATGTGATACATGGATTATGTGATTTCATGCTATGTGAATTACGTGCGTACGTGGGTCAAGAGTCTTGTGTTTGACTATTTTCTTTATGTGCGGGCTATCATATGGGTAGACGATAGGGTTTTGACGCGTAATTCGTCGAGTAATTATCGTTTAAGCAATTAAGATGTATCTTTTAATTCGAGTTGATCGGGACCGGACATTGGAAAGAATGAAATGGAATGGTGTTGGTTATCAAGCTTCTAGCAATCGCAGGAGCAGCATATCCGTGAATTGTCAAAATAAAAAGACAGTGAAGTCATGTGATACCAGACTGAGATAATTATGATATTGCGAGTGTGACTAACTGCTAAAAACCAAAGGCAAGTTTTATACGCTATTCTAATTCTATAATAGTTCAATGTTTCTCAAATTCAACTGCTTATGATTATGCAAGTATTGTGTGATATTGCGAGTGTGACTAACTGCTAAAAACCAAAGGCAAGTTTTATACGCTATTCTAATTCTATAATAGTTCAATGTTTCTCAAATTCAACTGCTTATGATTATGCAAGTATTATTTTCCTATTCTCAGTTCAGAATAGATAAATGTTTTACATATCGCTGAATTAAATGCTTATTATGCAAGTACTCTTCTACTATTCTATGTTTAGAATAGTTAAGTATTTTTACTTATCAAATGAATGGATTTATAAATGTTTTGGATTTTGAGAAAAATGATTTGGTTGCGAGTATTAATGGGGGAATAAAACTTTATAAGGGTGTCGATTATTATGACCCCTTTCAATAAAATGTTTTAAGATTGGATGGTTTCGTAAGAGGCCGTGGCGGCGGCCCAGTGTGAGCTAGGTATTATACAGAATATAATACCTTTTTAGGCCAATATGTGCCTTGGGTACCCCTTTGTTTAGTTGGATATGCTTCGGCATACCGGTGTTGCTCCGCGGCTGATCACCGGCGGAAACGGACCGTAGTTCGAGGATTCCAATCTAAATTATTATATCGTTTTTGATAATCATATAATAAATGATTTATCAAGTGTTTTGGTTTCGGATAAAAGGTGAAACGCAGTTTTGATTCAGCTTCTGATTGATATAGATATTTAGGTTGTTAAATATCAAAGGTGGTATTTGTATAGATGATTGATGTTGACTTCAGTATGGGATGTTGTGAGCATCAAAGTTCGTATTGATATCTAATTTGATATGACAACAAAATGAGTATTAATATCAAGAGTTCAGTTTTAAATAAAGTTTATGATTCAGTTCATAATCACTGGTTCATGTTATTGTTGTTTACGATATTTCCGTAAACACTGTTTTATGAGTTTTATTCTCGTCAAGATTCAAAGTATTGCTGAATCATTTCGCTCGAAAATATCCAAAGGGTTTTGAATATAGTTGAAAAACAATTATCTGATTCGATAATACATTTTCTGATTCATCAATTATGATTTTAAATGTTCTGCTCTAGTGCAGATGCCGATTTTATATCAAAAAAACCATATATATGCTATAATGAACTTGCTGAGCATTTCTTTCGCTCATACTTGCCTGTTTTTAAATTTAACCTCCAGTGAGGATTAGCTTGCGCTGTTTAGCTGCGTAATTCAAGAAAAGCAAATGATGAAGTTTTTGGAAGGTGGTTGGTCCAGGGTTTGCGGAATAGTGTAAGTTCTAATATGTAAAGCTTTGTGTATATATATATTATAGTTGTGTTATTTTATAGTTTGGGCCTAGTATACTTCTTTTCGAAGTTATAATAGCGGGTTAAATTTTAAAATTGAGAATTATTGAAAAGAGTTTTCAAAGAAAGAGAAAATTTTATTTATGGAAATTGGATATCTTGTTTCCAGAATTATAACCTTAAAAGATCTTGGTGTAGTGTTGGGGTCGCAAATGTTATATTTCAACTGCTGGCATTTATTTATTGTTTTAACAGATTGTTTTGGATTGAGGTTTTATCGTCACGACCAAATCCTCTAACCCCGGATTTGGTGGCGTTACACGAGCATTTGGGCATTACTTGCTGGCACATTATTATCGTGTCGATAAAGTAATTTATGGGAAAATACTGATATTCTTTGAGAAAAGACATTGGACGAGGGATGTTAATAGATTTGACATTGTATTGACTTACGATATGAGGCAAGAAGAAGTATCACCTCGAAAGATATAACATGACTTTATTCACCATGACTTTTTGTCATAGTTGCATGTTATTAAATAAGTGTTATCAGTGAACCGTAAGGGTAATTAATGGTAAACCTTAATTATTAAAAGAATATCGTTAATGGAGTCGAATAAGAAATAAATGAATTTGGCACCTAAAAAAATCAAGAAAGTGGTCATAACTTGCAAAATACGATCCTGACCTCATGGTGCCACAAACGAAAAAGTGGAAAAATATGACTATTTTTAAATGCCGTCAGGTCTCTTCATAAAACCCAATTGCCCAATTATAATTGATATAAATTTAAATTTTCCTTTTTTCACATATATTCTAATTATAATAGTATTTGCTACTTAATCTAAAAAAATTGTTTTATAAGTTTGTGTAACATGGGTGATGTTTTGTATGTTAAATTGGTTTTACATTTAGCAAGTTGATCTCGAACTTCAAAGGAAATGAATCGGGGTGACACGTCTAATACTGAGATTGAAACATTCACAATTTATTGCCATGGTAGGATATTATAGAATAAAATGAATTTCGTGATCCAACGTCATAGCGGCACCAATGGTGTTGAAAGAAGATTGGGACTTGTACCCTCTGGAAAAAGAGGCATAAAAGTAAAAAAAATCAAAACATGCCTTTGAATGGCTAGTGACAATATGTTTAAGAGGATAACTGATAGGTCCAATATTATTGCATATTATTAATACCTATTTCATGTCCATTTTCGTAATTTTATTAATAAATAAATTGTTTTACTTTGTTTTGTAGAAAAATAAATAAAATCAGAATTGAGTTGGAAAAGGAGCAAATAAGGAAGGAGGTGGACTATTCTAGAAGTCAAGGGAATTGGAAGATAAATAGAATCCTTATTGGAGAAGAAGAAGGATTTACTTTAAGAATCCTACTTGTATTCCAAGACCCAAACCCTCATATTTTCCCTATATACACTACAAGAAAAATGCCCATAGACATCGGTTTTTGGCCGATGTCTATGTTGTTTGGCAACCGATGTTGATGTCGGTGATGTCTATTCTACACATCGGCCATAACCCGATGTCTTTACTTAATTAGACATCATTTCTGGGAAAAAAAGTGATGTCCATGCATTATTTTTTACAAAAAAATGTTAGAAATAAATAATTTAATAAATAAATTACACCTATTACAACAAATTAAACATATAATGGGCTATGTTTTTTTCCACATAGACATCGAATATTTTTATATAGGTGATGTAAAATCTGATATTAAACATCGATTTATTTAGTAAAAGGTGATGTCTATGTTGGCACTTAGACATCAGTTGTATCCCAAACAAAGTGATGTCTATGTTCCTTTTAGAGTTGAACATGTTAGTCTTTGACATCGATTTTTTAGGAAAAAGCAATGTATATCAACTTTTTTGACATCAGTTTTTCTTTACTAAAACTGATGTACAATTGCATTTGAGACATCAATATTTATATATTAAAAGTGATGTACAATTATTTTTTTGATATCAGTATTTATTTATTGAAAGTATTTAAATAATGAACTAACTAAACACTTATATTCAGCAACATAAATATCAAGTATCTAATTTTATTACAGAATCGTTCAAAACCAAACTATTGTTATATGTTTGCTAAGTCATCCCTGCTAACATAAATATCGAGAATAATTTCTTCAACCTCCCTCTGTACTGAGTTGATGCCTATCTTATCAAAAGGTGGAAAGGGAGATTCAACCTGCACGATAACAAAAGGGTAAGAGGAAACAGAAATTTATAAACTTTACAGCACTACAATCTAATTTTCCTAAAAGCAGTAAGTTTAAAAGACGTGAGTTGGGTGACAGTTAAGAGTTACTTTCCAAACAAAAAGTACCACTGAAATTTTATGCAGCTTGAGATTTCAGTATTATGATTATTGAATATCAAGTAAACCCTTCTAATGTACTGTTCTGTAGTGAGCTCTAATATAGTTCTGAAGTACATTACTTTATGATCTTTTATAATCATGTATAGTACACTACATTAAGAAAAAAATCACAAACTTACAAGTTCAAAAAATGGAACATGATTTGAATCCTCACAATATTCACTCTTTTCGTATCAACTAATAAACATTCCTATAAACTTGTCTATTGACATGCTATCATTGTTATACCCAATTTACACTCACGAAGAAGATACAACCACCTACTTGTGAATAAAAAATCTAAAAATTACATGTTTTTAAAATCTATTAATGTTCTTTATATGTATAAAGATAGAAAATAACCGACTTTTATCAAAAAATATTGCAACAGTTAGTCATGAATGATAAACAAGGGATAAGATCAATTTTTTTTCCAATACTGTGAATATATGATCCATTCAGAAGAGACTCATTACCTCAGTGTCATCTATCCTGAACCAATTGCCTTGCATATCTTCAGCATATTCTTTATGCTTCAAATGTAGAATTTCAATCACCTCATGCAGATTATTAGCCTCCTCTTTCATCATATTGTCAATCTTAGACAACTGCACAACAGTATTTGCATACTCCAGATTGTAACAGAGCACATTGTCAATGTTAAATGGTTATAAAGAACAACAATATCTAAGATTGTAATAGAGCAGATAGCCGGAAAGCAGCAAGAGGAGTTCCATAATCTAGCGAATAATAATAATAAGCGATGTTTATATATAGTATTACTTAATAATAGGCAAGTTTCCCGACCTTCTCCGGATGGCTTCCCATGCAAAACCTGCCTTATGCTTTCAGCTTTGTTTCTTTCCACAACTCAATTCTAATATTCTACAAAGAAACATCTCCTCTGCAAGACATGATGGAACTGAACCTAAATTACAGATAAGATACAATTAATCAATGCATTTATGGGATCACCAGTATTATGCAAAGTAAACTAATATCGTTAAAAACCTCTCACACGTTATGCACGATCCAACATCTGTATTGTACTTTTTCCAGCCCCAACACATGCGCCAAGAAAAATAAAATCATCAACCAACTACATCAGAAGAGCAAGGAAAATAGTTAAAATAATAATAACATAAATTATATAGTGACAGCAGAATAATGAGACGTGCAAAAGATGAAGCAACCTGATTCCATTGTTGGTTCTCTGTGATTAATATCTCATCATATGTGGACTGTTTGTCTTAAGTTCTCTTATTCTGCCTTCAAGATTGTGCAACTCATACTTCTGCACGTCTAACTGCTGAACAAGTTTCTGATTCTGATACTGGAGAACTGTTGCGTCAAAGATTCACAGTATTGGGAAAAAAATTGACCTTACATTAAGTAGGTAATGTAATGCCCGGAGAAAGATGCATTAAGCATATCTATAGGTAATGTAATATCATCTGCTACAGTCATAAACGAAATCAAATCCAACATCTCTGGGAAAGTAATACACTTGTTTATCTTTCCATAATTTCCTTCCTGAGAAAGCAAAATCATGATTCTGAATAGACTATTAAAGAATAGAGAAACTCAACAAATTTAAACAGAAAGAAGCAATAGCTCTGCAACTAGACCAGTTAGTAGGGAATTTAAATAGAATGTTAGCCTTAATGGCTTCACAATATATTTAGGCTACCATGTTGATTAAACAATGGATAAAGATAATAACTAAAATGTTGAACTGCTCTTACCAAAAAAAAATTGCCAATGGGTATCACTAAGGACACCTTAAATAGTAAGCTGCTTATATTACACGCTAAACCTACCAAACTGCTTTTTTTGGTGGACAAAAATCTGGATCTTTATGGCTAAACCTCAAACTCAACGTGTAGAACAAGGGATTTAAGGATCAGTACATGAGTATTTTAACGCTTGTTGCTTAGACAACAATTACTTGAAATCTCTTTAGGACTATCGTCAAGATATTTGGAGCTTCCTGTATTCAAATCTTGTAAACAAACCCAAGTTTTTTACTGGAAGAGACAATATTAGTTGTCATTTACACACCATCTTCAATCGCTTAGCAGAGTGCACAAACCCCGGTATGACTTGCAACTCGTCCAATTGCTTCACCAACAACATATAAATTGTTTAAAGTCAATACATATATGTAGTATATTACTAGAACTTTAAAAGGCAGAAAGCCAAAACTAATATACTAAGAGTAGAAGTAACTAACAAGTTATTATTTGGTTAGAAAAATCAAGCATACACTATATATCAGTTGCCGGAACAATCTTATGACTGGTCTAAATCTCAACACTCTTAAACATGAGGAGAGTTTTGGGACAATATTTATATTATTTATATAATGACAGTTAACAAGTTCGTAATTTAAAAAGATTATTACAGAAAATGCATAAATTACCATCATCATGAAATGCCTCTGAACTACATCAACCAGTTGCTCTTTGGTTGGGTTGGAGACTTCATCCGCCTAAAATACAAACCGCGTTATTACATATAAGTATACAATCAAAGGATATTCGACCAATTTCAATAATCAAGTTCTTTATAAAAGCACAAGTTGGATAAAGTAAACACCTTAAGCAGCTGTAGAGTTTTTGGAATGATTCCAAACCCTTTCCATGAATAACGATTTTTGGTCTTCTTGGTAAGAAGCTGCATATCAATATCAAAATCAGAAAATTCCCCTAAACCAAATAATATAAATGGAAGAAAAGGCGAGGAACTATATATCTTACACCAATGCTTTCAAGAACATTAATAATACCATAGACCTTCGCTTCTCAACACCTAAAATTAAACCAATTACAAAAAAAATCAACACGATATTCATTACAATTCACATATAAACAAGAATTACACAATTCAACACACAAGACCTCTCCAATTAAAGTAAAAAATCAAAAAAATTATTCTAAATTAATTTAATAAAAATTAAATCGAGAAATAAAATAAAGAAAGGGGGTATCAGGAAGAATACCTAGACGGGCAACAGCATCATCAAGAAACTATAATAAAATTTAAAAAAAAACAGATGCATATAGAATTAAATTAAGGATGTTGTGTATACAAAGGGAGGTGGGAGAGAGATTACTTTGAGCATAAGAGACCAAGAGATTTCTGTTTGCGGTAGTAACTGGATTCTCTGGATCCAGAAGGAAGTGAAGATGAATCTTTTGAATTCGATGAAACCAGCGCCATTTCACCACCTATATATCTATTCAAATTCATGAGAGAGAGAAGGGGAGAGAGAGGGATGGGAGAGAGAGATGGGAGAGGGTGAGAATTTTGGGATTGGGGGGAATGTAGAAGGGGGGGGGAATTTTGGGATTGGGGGGAATGTAGAACTAAAATATGAATGAAAATTTCACTAACGGGGGAAAGAAAAGGTGGGCGCGAATTTTTTTTTTTGGTGAATTTTAGACATCGGTTTAATTATAACCAATGTCTACAAAGAACAAAGACATCACAAAAATACGAGGTGATGTCAATACTTTTTTTAACATCAGTGGCAAAGTTAACCGATGTCTAATGTGTGATGTCTATTGACATTATTCTTGTAGTGATATATAGGTATCCCCTCTTATATCTTACACATCAAGTTTTTGGCGCCGCTGCCGGGGACTATTGTTAATTTTCACTCCTTGATATTTAATTTTTTGGACTAGTTTTTTTTTTGTTTTCTCTTTATTTTTTTAGGGAATCGTGAAGCGGAGGAAAGTTTGGACAAGAAGATCGCTAGGAGGTCTCGCCATCTCTTTTGGAATTTTTGAAAGCACTTTTCGGTATTCCGTATCACCTCTCTATTTTTTTTCTTCTCACTTTTATTATTGAAAACTCCAAAAAAAAAATATTTAAAAAATTCAAAAATATTAGTTAGTTAATTGTTAAAAACCAATTTGTTGCATCATTCATTCTCTCACGTGGGATCACATCATCTAGATTTTCTTTTTTTATTTATTGTTTTCCATCTTATACAATTATGGTGATTGCTGGAGGAAAGAGGTATGTACAATTTAGAATAATACACGTAGTGTAGTGCATCCATAAGTGTTTATTATCTTGTTCTTTGTGTGCTGCATCATCTAATCAATCTTAGGGGCGCCACCCCATTACAAGATAAGGTGAGGGATTTCATCACCCTTTCCTTGGCCCACAAATCACTAATTCTTTCATCTTGCATTCACCCACCTTAATAAAATTATGTAGACGTTGGCCCCTAGGATTTCGAGCTCAATTAGGAAGGCACCTAAAAGAGGAAGTAAATTTGGAATTATTCGAACTTTTGGTGACAAGGAAAGTGTATCACTTACCTGGCCAATTTGGATCGGTGACTAGGCTAGCGGTTCTCTAATTCAGCACCTTGTTTACAAGGAAGTGCCCCCGCTTACTTGGCCAATCGGTTTGAATAAATCTAGATTTATAGACTTTTTGGTGGTCCATAAGTTAGAAGCTCTCTAGATTTTTTTTAGGATTACCCATAGATTTAAGATTTTCTTTTTGATTTTCCAATTTTTTGGGTGTTTACTTATAGCTTTTGTCTGCTACGTGAATACTTGTTTTATATGCAAAGTAATTGGGTTCGAGACCATTCATCTAGATTGATAAGACACTCTAACATTTCATATCCTAAAGTAGTAAGGCAACTCGACTTCTCTTCACCCACAAAAATTGAGTCAAAAGAAGAAGTAGAAATTCCACCTGTAATCATGGATGTCTCACTTAAAAACCGTTGTTATCCCGCTCGTTCCGCTGAACCCTCATGCATAGTCCTACCTGAAGTAACCGCGAATAATTTTGAAATTAAACATCACCACATTAGCATGTTACCTAGGTTTTCTGAGGTAGAGGGAGAGGATCCATATCTTTTCATTCGAGAATTTGAGAAAGTATGTGTTTTACAAAAACTTCAACAACTTAGCTCAGACTCCATTAGGTTCAGACTCATTAACTTTGCTTTAAAAGAAGAGGCTAAACAATGGTTGTATAGTCTACCCGTTAATTTTATTTCCACGTGGGATGAATTTGTGTCTATCTTTCTTAAAAAATATTTTCCAAACCATAAGGCAAACAGATTTAGGAATGAAATTAACCAATTTCAACAAAATCGAAATTAGTCTTTTTGGAAGTATTTTGATAGATTTAAAAAGCTTTTGTCTAAGTGTCCTCAACATGGTATAGAAAAATGGAGACTTTGTAAAATTCTTTATGAAGCCTTAGACAGTCAAACCACTGCTTTGTTAGAGTCTATGTGCCAAGGTAAATTTATGGATAAAATTGAGGAAGAAGCTTGGCAATATTTTGAGGAGTTAGCTAAAAAAACAATATATTGGGAGTCAACTAGGGAACCTAATCCGGAACCTGAAAGATCTAAGGGCTTACACGTAGTTAGTAATTCTATTGCAACCGAAGCTAAGTTAGCTACACTCACTAAACTTCTAGAAGCCTTAGAAACCAACAATGTGTCTTCTCAATTTTCTATATGTTCAAACTGTAGTTCTCCTAATCATGTAATAGACAATTGCCATGAAAGTGAACAAGTCACTGCTATGTTTCAACCTAGAGTTAGGAATGATCCATATGCACCCACATACAATCCTGGTTGGAAGAATCACCCAAATTTCTCATTGAACCAGGGTCAATACAATCAGTTTAATCAAAATTCTCAACCTGCTTTTCAAAATCCCAATCCTGGTCCATACCCAACTCAAAATCCCAACACATATCCTCCTCAAAATCTTGGTCATTATCCTAACTCAGTCCCCTTAAACCCTCCTGGTTTTAGTGAATCTGATAAGAAATTGAATTCCATTGAAAAAAGTATGGAGGCTTTACTTAAATCTCAACAATCTTTCATGCAAGCTATGACCCAAGATAGGTAGTTGCTAAATTCAAACACACAAGCCATATCTAAGCTAGAGGTCCAAGTTAGTCAATTGGCAAACATAATCAGTGAGAGAGAGAAAAATCATTTTCCTAGTCAGCCCGAGGCTAATCCTAAATTTCATCCAAATCAAAGGTCTCATGAAAATGTGAACTCCGTCATCTCTCTAAGGGCTGGCAATCAATTCAACAATCATGCTGGTATTAATACTCATCAGGAAGATAAACTAACATCTGAACCAAATCCTCTACTCTTGAATCCTAGTCTTCCACAATCTTCAAATCCTAAAACTTTAGAATCTAATGAGTCATCACCATCCAAAGAACCACATTCAAAACCCATATCCCACTCTGATGTGTCTAGTAAAAAAGTCTTTAAGCCAAAAGCTCTATTTCCTCAAAGACTTATCTCAAACAAACAATCTGCTCAGTTAGATAAGATTTTAGAAGTCTTCAAGCAAGTCAAGATCAACATTCCTCTTTTAGATGAAATTCAACAAGTTCCCTCTTATGCTAAGTGTCTAAAAGATTTGTGTACTCATAAAAGAACCACTCATATTCCTAAGAAAGCTTTCCTAACCTCTCATGTTGGTTCTATCTTGTCAAATCAAATCCCTGTGAAGAATGAGGATCCTGGTTGTCCTACCATCTCTTGTGTCATAGGTAATACCCTCATTGATAAAGCTTTACTCGATTTAGGAGCTAGTGTGAATCTTCTTCCATAATCTGTCTATCAAGCCTCGGGCTTAGGTGAACTTAAAAAGACCAGTATTACTCTTCAATTAGCTGATCATTTTGTTAAAACTCCTAAGGGTATAGTTGAAGATGTGTTGATTAAGATCAGAAATTTTATCTTCCCCATTGATTTTATTGTTCTAGAAACCGAACCAGTCAAAAATCTCAAAAATCAAATCCCTATCATTTTAGGAAGGCCTTTTCTTTCCACCTCTAATGCTTTGATTAACTGTAGAAATGGTTCGATAAAACTCCATTTTGAAACATGTCGATAGATCTGAATATCTTTAATGTAGGAAATCAACCTAATGAGCTTTTTGAACAACCTGTAGGAGTTAATTTGATAAATAAGGTCGTGTCTTGGTCAAATCTTGAGGATAATGCAATTGAGTCTCTTCTTGAGGAAGATGTTTCGCGTGAGTATGAAAGCAATAGAGAACTTCATGAGTTATATAAGAATTTCACTTATGATGAGATGTTTGAGGAATTAAATGCCATTTGTTCTAATCATGAAACCCAACTTGAGGCTAGTTATTTTGATCCTAAGACCGTTGTTAAGACTTCTGTTGGTGAGCCACCCACACTCGATCCTATTCATTCATTTTCCACTCTTGAACAGTCTTTGGTAGTTAATAATAAAACTCATCATGTTCTTATTTCTAGTAGCAAAGTACATAACCAAGAATTTCAAGTCATTAATTTTCTTAAACAACATAAAGAAGCGTCTAATTGGTCTATGAGTTTTGATAGTGCTATGAGTTTTATTTTGATGTATGATCTAATCTCTCTAGTGGATAATGTTGCTATTTTGGTTGGGTTTCATATATGTATTGATTGTGTTACGAAGTTAGTTTTCCCACGTTTTAGTATTGGTTAATAAATAATTTTTTTATGTGTCTCCCATAATAAAGTGTAGGTATGGGGGAGTAATTATGTATGTGTGAGTGAATGTGTGTGAATGTGTGTGTGTGTGTGTTATAGGTAATTGTGATTCTTCATCATGCCCTTATCAGGTATTCTCGTCCTTTTACTTTATCATTTTTCTCTCATTTGCATTCATTGAGGAAAATGCATAATTTAGGTATGGGGGATGGGTTTAGTAGTACTTACATATATATAAAAGATCCAAAAAATTTTGAAAAAAATGAAAAAAATCCAAAAAAAAATCAGAGATATTTTAGCTAAGTTGTCCAGTCCACTCTTGAACTTTAATACTAGTTGGTGTTAGCAGTTTTTCAAAACTTATATATATAATTCCTTGAGATGATTTGAACGTAGTTGAGTAAGGTTGTCTTCATGAAACTTGTGTCGAACGAATTTTTGCTTAAGAGTCCAAGATGGCATATTTGCACAAGGTCTTTGTAGGAAAGATTGTTTATGGAAGTTTTCGATATCTGAGACAAAGCCCACATGTTGAAACAATGTCGAATCAAATTTTTGCGGAGAAAAAAGAAAGAAAAGAAAAAGCAAAAAAAAAAGATGCTTGAATAAACTACTTCAATACCCAATATTCCTCACAAATAGAAAAAAAAGAAAAAAATTGAGATGATGGGCACAAGTAGTATAATTGACTAGTCTTGTTTTGTGGCCTTTGTTACTCGAGTAATTAAGTTCGTAGGGGTATTTCAAAACCTAGTGCCCTAAGACCATCTGGTTTGGGAGTCATTGGCCCAAAGCTCGCTACATGGATAACATAGAAAGCCTAAGAAAACGGACATTGCACAGTCAATTAAAAAAAAGAAAAAATAAGAAAGAAAAATAACTGTGAATTTTGGCTAGATACTTGTTTTGATAGAGATTGGGTCCGTTCAATATTGGTTGAAAAAGAGGAAATGTACGTACTCAATTGATTCTTCATAGACCTATTTTCACGACACACTTTGGGATTTTTTGTAAACGTTCAGAGTCGATATAAGTGAACTATTGATACCTACATCTTGGCTATAATTAGAAGAGTCTTAAAGACATGTATTTTCCTAAAAATTCTTGTGTTGACACCGATGAATGTTATTGTTGATAGAGTTTGGACACTTGCTAGAGTATTTCACAGATTTTATGGTTATATCTTCTGTAAACCCTTAGGAGACAACACTGCTCTTGTAGAGATCGTCTATGAGTTTAACGGGTTGGTAAACCTAAAATTTCTCGTCACGCCTACGAATAGGAGCATAGAACTTTTCTTAGTTAGCATTTTTCTTTTTGATTTTTCTCGAGGATGAGCAAAAGATAGAAATGGGGGCATTTGATAGGTCCATATTATTGCATATTATTAATACCTATTTTATGTTCGTTTTTGTAATTTTATTAATAAATAAATTGTTTTACTTTGTTTTGTAGGAAAATAATTAAAATCAGAATTTGAGTTGGAAAATGAGCAAATAAGGAAGGAGGTGGACTATTCTAAAAGTCAAGGGAATTGAAAGATAAATAGAATCCTTATTGGAGAAGAAGAAGTATTTACTTTAAGAATCCTACTTGTATTCTAAGACCCAAATCCTCATATTTTCCCTATATATATGGGTCTCCCCTCTTGTATTTTACACATCAATAACGTAGTGACCCCTTATATTATTTTGGTCCTAAACTCGATTACATGAGGGTTACAAAAGTGTCAAATACGTATACATTGCACAATTATAAGTTGGGGAATGTAAATTGTGTAGTACATGTTAATATTAGTTAAAAAAAATTATAGAAAAAAAAACAATTTGTTATTAGATTGATTATTTTTTATAATGTATAATTAGTTATAATATTTAACTTCATCAAAATGGAGACCAAAGTATGGTTCCATAAAATAATATGTCTTTAACTCGTTCATGACTAGATAGATCGATTTTGGGTCAATTAAAAATAATTAAAAAAAATTCATATCGAAAAGCGCATACATAACATATAATGGCTTAAGATCATCTCCAATAAACTCTATAAACAAGCTCTTAAATCAAAATATAAAGAGTATGGAAAGAAATAAAGCTCCAATAACGCTCTCAGTGACACTTAATAGTCTTTTCTCTCTCCTCTATTTTAAGAGCCAATGGCTCTTAACTTATTTTTTATTAATAAAATATTTACTTGCACATGTTTTCATTCAAAATTTTGTTATTAAGAAATTTCAAATATTAATATTATATAACTTAGTAGCCAAGATAAAGAACATTGTTAAATATAAACACAAAAAATTTATGAATTAACTTGCCAAGAGTCGCATTATTTATATTATATTCAATAGCGAATTAGGACTATGCCTTTTTACTGGTTGACCATCATGCAAAAAGTATGTCAAAGTGAGTGAGATTGACTAATAGAACGTCAAGACTGTCATCGCTCCTTCGACTATTAGTCATTTGAAAAAATAATTTTAAAATTTGACAACAAATTGTTATTATAGGAAAACGTACATTTATCATCTTCATCATATGCTTTTTCTAAATTGTCAATTCTTGTCTTCCTGTACATTCACCAATAGCCAAAAAATTGAATCATACTCATATGTTCATTGTACTATACCAATTTCTTTGGTTTCCTTCATGAGGATTACCAATTATTTTCTCTGGATTCAATCATCATTTCCTGACATATCATTAATTTTTTTCAAATATACCAATCTTAGAGAAATGACCATAAAAACTTTTCTTTATTTTCATTTACGGAAACTTGTAGAATACGTCTTGAAGTGCTTGGGATTCTTGGTTTATTATTATTCTTCCACAATTTTTTGTCATTTCCGAAGAGATGTTGATTTGCTTAATGGTAGTTGAGGCAATATTGGAAAACGAGATCGTTTTAGTATATGTCCAAGTTCATTTTTCAATTTTCAAAGCAGTTATCTTCTTCCTCATGGAAATTATGTCCAGGTATTTGAGAAATATTAAATGAATTTGAAATTATGTAAGTCCTATGTGAATAATGTTTTGTGCCCAAAATCTTACATGGACTTAATTTAAGGCCCATAAAGAGATTAGACTCAGTTGCCATGAATTAGGATGTGGTTTGGTGCAAGTTTGGTCCAAGAATTAATGATTTTGGAGGTGCTTATACTAAAGTGTAGAGTACCTTAGGAAGCTGAAGCTAGCTAAGAGAGGTTCATCTGGTTTTGAGTATGCAAGAATGGTTATAACATGTGACATCAGTAGTAGTCCTTAATGGACAGGTGAGGTGCTGGAAGCACTAGGAAGGTTGTACTGGATAAAGAGGTACTGATGCAGGAGCATCAGCGTACCTCTACTGGAAAAATCAGTATTCAACTTTGACTGTACCTCCTATAATTAGGGAGAACATCTCTTATCTTCATGGAATAACTTCCTAATCGGTTTCTATCACTTAAAACGTGATAAACACTTACAATTAAAGGATAATTACACGGTTTAATGGATATGTACACGGAATTATGGATTAACATGGACTTTTGGTGTCCATCTGAGCTAGGACACTAAAAGCTCACTTGGAAACAGTTGAATTAATTGTGTGAACTGGTTTGGTTTATCAAGGAAGAAGTCATGGATCTCAGAATTACGTAAATGGTTTGATTTCTTTAGAAGAGGATATGTAGGCAGTAAAAGGGGGATATATGCTAATACGGGCTAGCAATAATCCACAAACCCTCGGATTCAGCCACCAATCATCACGAAAAAACCATCGATTAAACACACCATCTCAATAAATCCAACAAATCTCCGATAAACGTGTTGTTATCAAAATCCTCCAACAACAAATGTCATAGGCTCAGGTTGTCTCGACCTATTTTTTTAAATTATGTCACCAAATTTTATTTTATTTTAGTTAAAGATTTTACACTTTTTATATATTGTAACATACACACAAGTGGGAAGTTTTTCGTAAAACAGTCTCTTAATTCTTATAAATGACGGGAAGACAAAAATAAGATATACCTGATATATTTGGTTTGGTTTGGTTTGATTAGTTTGGTTTGATTTGTAATTTGTTAAGATTTATATGACCATTTTTGCCGAAAGTACATAAAAATTATAAATATATAAAATGCAATATTTTATGACATAATCGGATAACAATTAGCTTAAAAAATATAAAAACAATAATAAATTCAAAAGTTAATTAAGTTTACCTAACTTTCCAATAAATTTAGATTTATCAAAATATCTATTTACAATATTGATTTTTTTTTCGAAATAATAATAGGGTTAAATATCAAAGTGGTCACTCGACTGAAGGTCATATATCAGTTTAATCATCAAATTTAACGGGGTATCATTTGGATCACTAAAGTAATAATAAATATCAAACAGATATCTCAAAATATGTGCTCGAGAATTAAAATTTATTTTATGGAGTTCTAAACATTTTTTTTAAAATCTTATTAGAACCAAATGAAAAGTTATGAATTCATAGTATTTTATATGATTTTTTGAGATTTTTAAAAATTTATCTACTAATTATTTTTATTTAAATAAAGAAAATGACTAAAAAATTAAAAATAAATAGTAGATAAATTTAAAAAAATCTTATTATATTATAGAAAATACTAAAATTCATACATTTTCATTTGGTTGTAATAGGATTGAAGAAAAATATATAGAACTCTATAAAATAAATTTTAGTTCTCGAGCACATATTTTGAGTTATCTGTATGATATTTCTTATGACTTTAGTGATTCAAATGATACCCCGTTAACTTTGATGATTAAACTGATATATGGCGTTCAGTTGAGTGGCCAATTTGATATTTAAGCCAATAATAATATTGATTTTTCATCTCTCTCGTATGTCCATGTTCGTGAATCAAATCCCTAAATTTTAGTCTTCTTTCATTCACAAATATCTACATTACCAGGTAAATTGCTTATAATTCAATCTCGTTCACATTTCTTTCTTTTCTTTCTCAAAAATTGCATCTTTATTTATATATTTTTCATATCTGTGTGTATAGATTTTCAATTTTGCGTTGCAATTTTTTAGGGTTTTTTAGATTTAGGTTCATAAAGTTTAGTTCTTTTGGTTTCTGCTTATTCAAGAATTCAATTTGGGTTGATTTTTAATTATTAGGGTTTGATATATAAAGGGGGTGTGATTGGCCTGTTTCATATTGTAGGTATTGTCTTTTTTAGAGTTCTTGAGTTTTAGTGCTCTCAAGATTCGATTTTTCGAAGGCCCGTTAGTTTTTTTTATGGCCTATGAATGTCAAGAAGATTTAAAGATAATTTTTGTAGAGAATTCAGTTGATATTTCGAAAGTTTGTGAAACAGACATTGTTGATTTTAAGTCGGTTGCTGTTTCGGGTAGGGAAAAGAATTCGAAACTTGAAATTGAGGAGTCTGAGAAAACTGTATATGAGATAGGTGTTATTGCGGAAAATTCGTTATTGGGAAAATCTACCTTGATTAATGTGGCATTGGCTAATTCATGTCGGTCAATTACTGACCTTCCTCCGGCGTTAGTGTCTGAGATACTGAATTGTCTTGATCCGAAGGAGCTCGGTATTGTTTCTTGTGTCTCGACGTCGTTTTGTAAGGTTGCAGCAGAGCATCATGTTTGGAAAGAGTTTTACTGTGAGAGATGGGGATTGCCGGTGGCCCCGACTACTTTGGGGGTTGATTATTCTGATGACAAGTCGTGGAAGGAATTGTTTGTCGAGAGAGAGCATAGGAGTAAAACATTCTTGGGACGGTATAGTATTGATTGCCTTTATGGGCATAGAGAACCGGTTCGTGCTGTGTTTGTTTTGAATTCTAAGAAGTTGATATTTACTTCTGGTTATGATTCCATTGTTCGAATGTGGGATTTGGAAGAAGGTACGGCTATATCAGCTTCGAGAGCACTTGGTTGTACTATTCGAGCTGTTGCAGCTGACACTAAACTGTTGATGGCTGGTGGTACTGATGGTTTTGTTCATTGTTGGAGGGCAGAGGAAGGACACCCTCATTTGTTTGACCTTAGTGGTCCTGAAAACCAAAATACAGAATTTCGACTTTGGGAACATGAGGGGCCTATCACATGTCTTCAACTTGACTTTACTAGGATCTTCAGTGGTTCATGGGATATGACTATTCGTGTTTGGGACCGATCTTCTTTGAAGTGTTTGACAGTCCTGAGGCACAATGACTGGGTTTGGAGCCTTGCCCCTCATGTTACGACTGTGGCAAGCACATCTGGATCAGATTTATATGTTTGGGACATTGTTAGCGGTACTCCTGTTGTCATTATCAATGATGCCCATGCAGGTAACACTTATGCTTTGGCTCGAAGCCATACTGGGAAGCTTCTTTTTACTGGAGGAGAAGATGGCGTGATTAAAATGTATGAAATTACTAGCCAATCGTGCAATAATGTTCGACAGGTTGCAAAATGGAATCCTCACACTGGTCCAGTTTATTCTCTTGCATTTGAGTTCCCATGGCTCGTCTCAGCTTCAAGTGATGGAAAACTTTCGCTCATTGATGTCAGAAAGCTTTTGAAGAAAAGTAAGAATTATTCATCGGGAAGCATTTCAAGGTTAAACCACGAAAACAAAAAAATTGTTGAACCTCCACAGAGAATGTTACATGGTTTTGGTTGCAATTTATTTTCTGTGGATATTGGTTCTGATCGTATAGTTTGTGGTGGTGAAGAAGGCATTGTTAGGATTTGGAACTTCTCGCAAGCACTGGAGACTGAACAGAGAGTTCGTGCTCTAAAAGGAATACGGTTAGAAAACCGAATGAGACGGCGCAAACTCCAAACAGAGATGAATGGTAAAGGTGCACGGACTGGTCATTGTATGGTTGCTGCAAAGAAGAATCAGATGAGTGGAGATAGGAATGGTGTATGCGTCAAACGCGGGGCGAGTGGAAAAGGGAAGGCTTAATCTTTATCTCTTTGTTGGTTTAATCTTAATAGGTTAGCGGGAAGCTGAAGTTAATTGTTTATCACAACCTCTTATTGGCGTTAAGCGAAACAATAGAGGTGTATTAGTGGATCAAACTCGGCTATTCTGCTCTACCCTTATATTGATGAGAATTTTACATTATTTCTTCCGTGTCCTATGCTTTATGTGGTTCAGTTTCTGCTAGACTTAAATTTAAGTGTGATGAACTGATAATTTAGTTTACAGCTGTTCGTTCCGTTGCAGATTACTTATCCACGCCTTCAAATTTCTTTTCAAGTGTCCAAGCATAAATTTACTTTCTGCATGGTGCACACAGTAAAGTAAAAATTGGAATCTTTGGCTTATTTGTTGACATCTTCGCTTGGATGTTTTAACATGCGCCAGATTTCACTGTTGAATTGAACAGTTTGTGCTGCAAGGTGATGTTGATTTTGCAAATTGGTATTTGGGAGGTTGGGGACTGATTTTACACTTACAAATGTGATGGCTTATATAGGACGGACTGGGGTTTCTCTAGAAAGGGGGCGTTTTCCTGCTCGTATCGGGTAAAATAAATGTTTGGTCTTTTAGGTACTCAACCTGAAGATGTACCTGGTGAATAGCTGACTTCCTCTTACTAGGTCAAATTAGTTTCGTGTCTTTTAGACGCTGAGCTTTATACTTCATTTCCTTGTATCTAGGCCATGTTTAGCAAATGATGTGCATCTTTCCAAATCCTAAACATGGCCAAGATATGAGGAAATGAAATAGTACAAATTTCAAGAATTTTTAAATTCTATGCGTTAAACGGAAACAAATCATCTAATTATTTTTAATATGTTGTTTGTTTTATCAAATGGTTGTATCGACAGTTGGGAGTTTGTCTCGCCTATACTATATTCAATTTATTGAAAACTTTCTGCATTTGTCAATAAAAAAATAGTACCAATTTTTTTGTTGATTTAAAATGGCATTTTTTGTTAATTTAGCACTAGTTCCAAATTAACAAACAATGCCATTTTAAATTTTTGCAAGATACTTTAGTAGTTTCACATGTTGATTTCTATATCTGATATTGATCGAAATATACTAATGGACTCTTATTAACATATAAATATTTCTCTACTGATCAATTAATAAGCGTACTTTAATTCCACCATTACTAAGATTATGTCTATATTCAATCATAGACAAAATATTAACAATGCTAAGAGCAACTCAAGAGGGGCTCCAAGAGTTGGGTCCAAATTTGGACCGAATCTCGGTCCAAATTCTCCAATTCCAATAGTTTGGTCTAAATTTCGGTCTAAATTTCGGTCTAAATTTGGTCCAAATCTCAAAATGTTTATTTAATTATTTTAAGGTCTTACAATAATAAATATAATATTTTTATATGATGTAAGATATTATCTTTATATTTTATTATTATTAATAATTACTTGTTTTATTTTAAAATTGTTAATAAATGAATAATAGAATTCTAATTAAACTTCAAATATATATGAAAAATAGTAAATACATTTAGTTATAATTTTTATAATAAAACCGTTAATAAAACATTACATTCAAAATCGAGGATTTGAAGATGAAGGTCAAGGATCTCAAAACAACCTAAATAGTTACGGGCAATATTTTGACTATCTTGGAGGAAGTCGATTTAATTTATCGGACTAAATTAATAATTTAATTCTCATAACATTTTCATTTATGTTGTGTTTCAAATTAAGTTTTATGTGTTGTAATCTTTATTTTAATGTTTGAATGTATTCATAATTTGAATTCAAGAAATGCAATGATATTTATTTAATTACGTTTAAATATTTTTTAATTTAAATTATTATTTAAATAAATAATAATAATATCCTAATATCGGTTAATTGCATTTATAAATACCCGAAATCAAAACTTTATGTAATAAACTAAAAGAAATACATTAAAAACTATTATTTTAATCTCGGTCCAAAATTTGGACCGAGATTTAGGTCACTGTTAGGTGAATTTGGACCGATAAATTTGGACCGATGAACAGTGCAGGTCCAAATTTGAACCGACACTATTCATCGGTCCAAATTTGGACCAAACTGTTGGAGTTGCTCTAACATGCTAGATAACCGCGTGAGAAGTAAATAAAATCAAAATGCAACAAACTGACCAAACATGTAAAGTAATTTGCTCTTTGATGAAGCATTATCAAACACTAGCAAAACTTTAACTAGCTAGGAACTTGTAGATGTCAATATCTTACACCCAAGATGCGTACAACTCTAAGCATCATCAGTTGAGCATATTACCGGGGCCAAAAAGGTGTGTAATTAAGGACAATGTATGAGGAAGCCAAATGCACAGCACAAAAGTTCGTCAGCTTCAAGGAAGTGCTTTCAAGGAAGAGCTTGGCTTGCTACCTCATTAACGAAGTTGTAATTGGTTTCATATGTCTCAAATTCGTAATCAGCATCAAGATCCTCCATTGTCTTTCCATATTTGAAGTGCTTTGTCCCCATTGTAGTGAAAGGCATTAAACCAAAAGCTCGGGCTGTTTTAATTTCTCTAGCCACCTTCCGCTGCGCTTTGGCACTAATTTTTGTCTGCTCAATAAAATGAAAAAAGAAAATGAAATTTACACACACCCATTACTGGTTTTTGTGTTTAACCCAACTTGAAGTTTAGAATTACCTGGCTCCTCTTGATGATAATCCCAGCATCTGTTAGGAAGTTAGCAAGGAATCTCACATTCTGTTTATATGTTATCATGACTAATTAGTAAGAAAGGCAATTCATGTGAGATGCTTAAAAGAAATTGAATACAAATATAAAATTTTGAGGAACATATATATTAAAACATATGTAAACCATGATATGAGAAATAATACTTAAAGGACAACATCATCATCTTTCTTTAATAGTATAGAAATTTCATCTTCAAGAGAAAAGCTAGTAGATCACCTAAGGTTTAGATAAGATGTGGAAAAGATGCAGCCGACCTCAAACCGCGGACAAATATTATTCTTCTATAGGATTAGTGTTGTCATGCTCACAACGATACCACGAAAAATAACAAAAACAAAACCTCAAAATCTGATATACAACTCGAGTGTGGTGAATATAAATGACCATGTGCTCACCCTGAAATCGGCTTTTCTTAAAACTTCCTCGGTTGTTGTTTCGAATTCTTCCTTTTTAGTAGGTTCCCATACCCCTGGTTTTCTAATATTCAGATCCTGCATTGAAAAACTCCAGGTAAAGATGTAAAGCTCACAATTATATGCCAAAGAAGAAACAGTACAATTTTGACAGCATACAAATGTCAGTGCTTTTAATTGTATAAAGAGAAACAGTATCGAAGTTGTATTTTCATAGACAATACACAACGGAAGGCCAGAAGCGACTAGCAATTTCAATGATTTTTTTGTCAGTTGCATGCGCGCACGCGCACACATACACACTTGTAAGCTATGCAGAGAAGCAACTGTTTTCGTTGAAAGAGTAAATCTAGCATCTCTACAAATCTATGGCTGTCTGCATGACTACATCTAGCACAACTCCATGTGTGAGCTCCGAAAGGTTGGGGAGGGATGATCAATAAAAAGATAAGACGAAAGGAAAAGATAAAAAAGGACTTCCCCTAGGAAAAAAACTGATATGATTTTGGGAAAAAATTTAAGAGTATATCTTGAAACTAATCATTTGTTTATGGTTTATACCTTGAGCTCATAGGTCTCCCCGATTCTATTCCAGTTCACATCCGGCCTGTACTCATACTCTATATCTTCTTCTATCTCAGGAGCATCATAGCAAGTGGCAGCTTCCTTTAACTTATCATCCATTCCATCAGACAAGGTGTTAAAACTCTCATCTAAACCATCAAAAATTTCAGATCTGTTATCCAAATTAAATCTGCCACCAAAACTGCCAAAATCAGAATTGTTGTGAGCCTTCTCAGCCCTATCAAGCCTTCTGAAGAAGGACTGCTGACTTGGACTGTCATTTGAGCCATTCCCAGTAAAACCACCAACTATTCTCTGCTCAAAGTCATCTCGAGACTCAAATACATTGTCACGTTCGTTGGGTTCAGCACCTGTAAAACATATACCAACAATACAGTTTCAAATTCGTTCCTCCTGGCCGTTTATATTCATATACAAACTTGTTCAAAACACCTAATGGAAACAAATTAATATAATAAAGTAAATCTTAAAAGTAACATGTAACACTAAGAGTCAGCAGTACACCACATAAACACGCGTTGTATTACAATGTCAATTGGTATGAAACCATAATGAGTCATAGTAGATCCTTGTTATTCCTTATCAACCTATGCATACGTAAAAGGATTCCCAGTTGCCCACACACTGCTCCTTCATTTATCTAAATATAATAGTATATTTTACAGAGGAGGTTACGGATACAACAAGTGATATTTCTAACAGTGATATTTAGTGTAAAGAAGCACGCATTTGTCCATATTTTTTAACTCTCCAATACTAATAATGAAAAAAAAAAGTTACTGCAACTCTATAACTCAGTCTAGTTTTCCACAAGATATACCATAATACAAGAATTCGCCAATCTTGAGTGACTGACTGACACAGGTACAAAACATAAAAAAAAATAGTGATAAAGGTGCTAATAATGCCACAATTGTTTCAAAACAGAACTGAGACACACCAAAGTTGTGGCATCAAATTTAATCTTCAAAACTTTTTTCAACTAGGAACCTGTTGGAACCCATATGTTCTTTGCCCTAAACATATTAGACATATCACAAACTATGCTAACATTCTATACTATCTTGCATATCTTTCTATCATATTTCCCTAATTTTTTCCTTCATTATACACGTGTCTAAATAAAAAAACTACCAAAATTCTACGTCTCTGACCTCTGGTAACTGGAGGCCTTTCCAATGATAGAATTTCAATCCACTTGGGGGGAATGCAAATGAATTTCCTAAACCGTTTTTGCATAAAAACCCACTACCCGTTCCAATTATAACCTAATTGAAATCCCATCATCTAAACACGTATTCCCACTACGCCCATTCTTAAAAATCTCACACTTATCTCTCCCCCGTGCGAACTAAATATCTCTACCAAATTGCGCAAAACCCTACAAGGCTACAACACACTATCTGAGTTAAGTACATACATAGGAACACAAACACACACAAACATATGTAGAAATGAGTTAGCTAATATGAAACTGAACCTGCGGAAAAAGGCCTAATCATGAAATGGGGGCAATATCGATGAGACAACCCAGCACTCAAATTCCTAAATGCACCTTGAATAAGATTCATCTTCATATTGCCTTTGAGAAAAACACTAAAAATACATACAAAACATTAATCAGTACATAATTTCACAAGATAAATGAAATTACAAGTACAAATAGGATTGTAAATGAACAATAACTATATAGATATAGAGATAGATACAAGGGAAAGAAGAGAAGAAACCTGATGTATGTATGTATGTATGGATGAAAGAGGGTTTATGGGGCTCGGACCTAATTTTGGAGTAACATCTTAAAGGGATCCGGTTTCTGCCCTCGGGTTCTTCCTGACCCGCACTTTTTATAAATATTTAACATATATATTTTTTTAAAATTTATTTGAATCCCAACTCAGACCCGTATTCGAGGTTTTCTATATTATGATTTCGAGACGAACTAGTACATATGAAAATTTGATCGAGTTTGGAGCCTCATAATATTCGACCTAGCTCTGCTAGTTTACATGTTGCAAATTGAAAACTGAAATGATCAATTTTGAACATTTTTTTTATAAAAATATTCTTGCCTGTAGACCGTAGTTACCTTTTGGCATTCTGAAATTTGATAATTAAGTTTTGGTAGTTAACATGATTTATTTAAGTAAAAATTCTAAATTTAGTTTAAACATAGTTTTAGAACAAAGGCTTTCTATTAAAATAATATTTTAACATAAGCACATTTATTTGATATACTTATTTTATGGTACAATTATTAGAACTAATTGTGGGTGTGAAGAGGATACCAACTTCATGTGGCACAACGTGACTTAACACCTTTATAAGCACTTTATTGAAGTTACTGGGATATCATGGGATGCTAAGTAAGTTGTCAAAAGTTGTCCTCTCATAAAGTGGTGTCAACTTCATTTGTGGTCCTAATAGTGAATAAATTATTATGATAATTTTATTTGTGGTCCCAATAATAAATAATTTATTATATTTCTAATTTATTTGTATAAAACATATTTTTTGTAATTTTAGAGAAGTCTGACATTTAAGAGTGCCGAATGATTATCAAAATTGATATGAAAGAGAGGACAATTAAAAATAATATTTTTTATTATGTGACAAAATTGACATCACTTCAAAGGTGTCAGCCATTGGAGATACTCTCAATAAACATCTGGAAAATTTCCCCCGGGATAGCAACTGTTTTATATACGTCATGGATTTTGTTATCTCTTTTTGGAGTTTTTAAGTGTTCAAATGTTGAAAATTGTAAATGTACCAAATTTTTATATGAATAATTCATTGGAAGGAGTTTACATGGGGGATGGTATCTATGATTTAATAATGTATGCTCCTGTCACATTTTGATGCAGCTTCCTTCCTGTATAATTATGCAGCTTCCTGTTACATGCACTGTACAAAATCTCTTATATAATCTATGCATAAACAAAAGGATTTGTACCCAAAAAAAAAAAAAGAGGCACATTCAGGTAGAAATAGAATACTCTTTAACAACAAATAAAGAAAGAAAATACACAGGGCGCCCAGCCCCCATGTTTGCTTTAAAACAAATTGCTTAAATTGCATTTCTTGTATTTGACAAGTGAAAATATCCTGATCACCAACCTCAGCTGTTTGTTTCTTCAGTTATCCGTTTTGAGGTCTGCGGTGTCCCTTCCAACGCGCACACACACAGGGCGTATCATTTAGTCAAAGCTTGATAATGTGCAAACATATGTATGTTAACATGCACTTTGAAGGCGACACCCGAGCTTCATAATTTAGTTCTTCTCAATATTACTTGCAATAAGTTGATTTGATAGAGCCCGTAATAGAAGACAATATTAAAAAAAAACACTTGATTGTCTTTGACATTACTTTAAAGTTGCTCTCCAACCGCAATTGCTCCAAGCAATGTGCTGTTTGAAGGCATTACTTTTTTCAATCCATGCACCATTCTCTCTATATATATTCATGCTCAAATGCCAATGTTCAATCAGGATTCATAAGAAGTTTAGCGAAATGGCAAGTTCTCCGCATATGTTTGTGTCCCTTCTTTCTTCTGCAACTTCTAAGAAACTTTGCTTGTTTTCCTTGTCATTATTGTGTCTCCTTCCTCACTTGGCAAGTTCAAGCAATGACGGCGCCATAACAAGGCATTACGAGTTTAATGTGAGTTCTCATTTTGTAACAAGACCCGTATTTATCATTTAATTTCTCTGGTTTTCGTCTTCTTTATGTATTAGCTTTGGTTCTAAACAGATTCAACTACAAAATGTGACAAGACTGTGCCACACCAAAAGCATTGTCACTGTAAATGGAGAATTTCCAGGTCCTCGAATTGTAGCTAGGGAGGGTGATCGTCTTATCATTAAAGTCACTAATCATGTTCCCAACAACATATCGATACACTGGTATTTGTCACTGGTACATATTTATGAAATTAGGATCAAATTAAAGAAAATTTGGTGAGATTGTGTAATTTTTTTGAAACAGGCATGGAATTAGACAAATTCGAAGTGGTTGGGCAGATGGACCGGCATACATAACACAGTGCCCCATACAAACAGGGCAGAGTTATGTGTACAATTACACCATTGTTGGGCAAAGGGGAACTCTCTTTTGGCATGCACATATATCATGGCTAAGATCAACTCTTTATGGTCCTATTATCATTCTCCCCAAGAAAAATGTGCCTTACCCGTTTTCCAAACCATACAAGGAAGTTCCGATTATCTTTGGTAACCTACTAACTAGCCACATTTACTAGCGTTTAGTGTCCGCATAACATTTGACATGAAGTTCTTCTGGTGCACAATGACAATCAAGCTACAACGTGCACCAGCTTGATTCCTTTGTCAAATGTGAATGCTTGTCAATGACTCAGAAGACTCATTGTGTCAGATAAATGTAAAATTTATTACTTTCTATTCCAGGTGAGTGGTTCAATGCTGACACTGAAGCTATTATCACCCAAGCTATGCAAACTGGGGGAGGTCCAAATGTTTCTGATGCCTACACATTTAATGGACTTCCAGGTCCTCTGTATAACTGCTCCGCAAAAGGTGACATAATTTTTTCAAATCAAAGCCATCTTTTGCTTTTGAACTTAACTGGATAATAACTCTGCACCATCTTCCAACTTTATTACTTGAGCTCATGTTAAGGACCTTCAATTGCAGACACAATCAAGTTAAGAGTCAAGCCAGGAAAAACATACCTCTTGAGGTTTATCAATGCTGCACTCAATGATGAACTCTTCTTCGGCATTGCAAATCATAGTCTCACAGTTGTTGAAGCTGATGCAATATATGTGAAACCATTTGAGACTGAGATAATTAAACTTACCCCAGGACAAACAACTAATGTTCTTCTTCAGACCAAACCGGACTTTCCAAAAGCTTCCTTCCTAATGATGGCTAGGCCATATGTAACAGGAGCTGGCACATTCGACAACTCCACTGTTGCTGGTATTCTTGAGTATGAATCAACACTTCTTCATTCAACCATTTCAATGAAAAAACTTCCACTCTTCAAACCAACATTACCCTCTCTGAATGACACATCTTTTGCCACTAAATTTTCAAAGAAACACCGAAGTTTAGCTAGTGCTCAGTATCCTGCTAATGTTCCACAAAAAGTTGACAAACATTTCTTCTTTACGGTGGGACTTGGCACAAGCCCTTGTGGGCTAAAGAACCAGACTTGCCAAGGACCAAATGGAACACGATTTGCAGCTTCCATTAATAATATATCATTCATACAACCAACAACTTCTCTTCTGCAGTCCCACTTTTTAGGTCAATCCAACGGTGTTTACAAACCGTTTTTCCCGATTAATCCCTTGCACTGGTTTAATTATACTGGAACCCCTCCAAACAATACACTGGTGAGCAACGGCACTAAACTTATGGTTTTGCCATTTAACACAAGTGTAGAACTGGTAATGCAAGATACAAGCATTTTAGGTGCTGAAAGCCATCCTCTTCATCTCCACGGATATAATTTCTTTGTTGTTGGACAAGGTTTCGGAAACTACAATCCTAATACAGACCCCCAAAACTTCAACCTTGTTGACCCTATAGAACGAAACACTATTGGGGTTCCCTCAGGTGGATGGGTTGCTATACGGTTTCAAGCGGATAACCCTGGTTAGTTGATCAAATGACTAGATTTATTTTATATACTATTTTCTCTTATTCTTATATTTAGTGATGACATTTAAAATTGATGTGATATTAATTATCAGGGGTATGGTTTATGCATTGCCATTTGGAGGTCCATACCAGTTGGGGTTTGAAGATGGCATGGCTTGTTTTAGATGGAAAGCTTCCCAATCAGAAGCTGCAACCACCTCCAGCAGATCTTCCAAAATGTTAATTTCAAGTCATATACGACAAGCGTTGACAAGTTCCATTACCGAGCTGCAATTTTTTTTTTCCACTAATTTTCTTTTTTGAGGGTTTTCTTTTTCTTCACCAGCCTCATCAGTACTGAGCATGATAACATTTAACATCTTCTGATATCCTCTGTAAAACATTCAATTTCGAGAAGCTAATGACAAAAACTTATTAATAAAGATGAATATTTTATGTGAATTACCTCTGCCTATAAAGTTGTTAACGATATCTGTGATTGTACAGTCTGTATAGAAGATAACTGAAACCAATCACTTCAACAATTTAAGTTAGATTTGAGTACTTCTGACATTAACACTAACAAGTGTAGTACTGAATAAGATGCCATTGGGCTTATGTTCAAAAACCTATATCATCTAGACATGATCTACCAACAATTAGAGATACATATATGAAGTTATTTAATTTCGTGCTTTGCAGGAATTCTATACTTATATCCATTTACACATAACGAACACAGATGTGTTTGGTACTTTGGTGTCCTAACAATTAGCTAAAGACAACTAACTCACCTAACATGCCTTTAAATAGATGTATGATCTTGATCAAAAAATCAAAATTAAAACCTTTCAACACACAGTCGTACAGTGGCGAGGACTGCTTACTTGATATTGATAGTGCTAGCGGTTGCAGCTACTATAGAAGCAAGTTTCATATGTAACGGACCCGAGAACCAGCAAGCATCAGCCAAGTGCAACACGTTTACGAGGACCAGTGAAGACAAAGAGCCTACCGCAGAGTGTTGCATGGCGTACAAAACGTATGTCGGATCGGCCAAAAGTGTAGCTGAAAGGAGACAACTTTGTGCCTGCGTTCAGAGAAATGATAGAACTCTTCCTGGGAACAATATTACAAAGGTTGATTCTCTCCAGCAAAAATGTGGACTTCCTTTTATATTCTCGGCTGCCCGTAATTTTGACTGCAATACGTAAGTTTTTCATTCCCCTTTTGGTATGGTACGTGTTTCTTCTCCATGACTTCAAGTATCCTAACAATGTGTCTGGCTTTCTTTTGCAAACATGCAGTGTGCAGTGAAGAATGAGGATTGCTTCTTTGCTCCATCTATTTTATGTGGCTAGTGTCCTTACATACCATCACAAATAAGGATTGTGCGTTCTTTAAAAAATAACAGTAAAGATTATGAAATATTTTCGACGAATAATAAGAACGTAACTCGCTCGGTTTATTTGTACCTTATGGAGTTCTTGAATATATACACCAACCAAGTAGTTATATCTTCACAAATAACATTCAAATCTTTGGTCTTGCTTTCTTTTGACATACTAGCATGTGTTTACATACAAAAATATTATTATATTACAACAAAAAATGTATTTAATTAAGTTTCCTTCTTATAATTTTTACGGGTGATCAGTATTAATAGATTTGGAATGTTTCTACGTTTATACAAGCAAGCATATATAATAGCCGGGGTAAGATACGAACCACTTTCTAGGATTGTACTGAATATTGAACATATCTTGTTAGAAAATGAAATGTATGAATTATAATCATTTAATATAAATGTATGAACCAATAGACAATGAAAGTATGAGTTCCTAATCATCCAATTCCGATGTATAAACCAAATAAAAAGCAACCAGAAGCGCCCATTCCTCATTCAATGTTTAGGTTGTTTGTGACGGCCTCGACCCCGGGTTCAGAGCTGACGTCACTAAAATATAATAAACCACAATTATAAACTACTAATTAACATTATTATAACAACACGACCCCAACCAAGATCCGATACAGGTTCAAATATTATTTAGGTTACAAAACTACAACTAACTTATTCCACAGCCTGGCACTCTAACTTATTACAGCAACTCATCAGATCATACAAACTACCTCAGAGGAGCCGAGGCCGGAGGAGGCTGACACTCTATTCTGCCATGGTCTGACTGGTCTTCTAGGCATCTGCAATATATAAATACAAAATAAGCTGCAAGGTTGAGCAATCAATTACTCAACAGTACCACTATATGAATAACAAGTAAAGCAGTTTATATAAAACAGTTATGGGAACAGATATCATGGCTTGTTTACGAAAATAAGTAAAATAGGTATAAACTGGATATCAACAACTAGAGTGCTCTATATAAAACGTATCATCAGTTGTGTGTTGTGTGAATACCAGAGTGTAATTTTAGCATGCTATTTTCATTTATAAATCCACTGTTCCATTACAGGAAACACAAAATCATCTGTTCCATTAGGGGAACCACTAAACCAAAATCAGATATATAATTGGACGAATCCTAGGGACAGCTGATCAGTCTATCCCACCACAAACCTGTTCCGGAACTCAGAGACTAGCTAGGTCTCTGTCACGCTGGACTAAGCGGTTTAAATAGGGCGCGCAACCAACTTAGCCTCTTACGCAAACCCGTTGGGCCGTTACGGGCCTCTTACGCAACCATCCAATATCTGATCCGTTTTATCCAGTTTCCAAAATCACTTATACCTATCTCTTTTAAAACAATTATAGCACAACACACTTCCCAAAAACATTTCTGATTTTAATCACAATTTAGAGATAGAAATTTTCAGAAGTTACTTTTCCACAACTTAAAACGTTATGTTCTAGTACGTAAATCAAATCACAATTATTCATATATGCTGAACCGTAGAAGATTGTTCAGGGGTAATTGCCTCGCGAAGCTTTACAACTAACATTGGCTTGACTTTAAACCGACTTTGACTATTGAGTCCTTCGACTTGAACCTACAGAATCGAAACATCCTAGGTTAGACGACTAGTTATGCTTGACATATCCTCGCTAGACACTTTACCCAACGATAACAATTCCCGACTCGTACTTATACGTATAATGTAGTACACGTAATAATAATACATGTAACAATCAGGGTTCGATTAGTATTTATTAAAATATATACGCTCGCCCCGTATTTAAAATAATTTTTCAAAAAAATTGGACAACGACTCCTCTATTTATAGGCCTACCCGTCGAAACATCATCGACGTCAAATTCCCAACAATTCACGATCCACAATTTATAATTCCATACAACTCGCAACACAATTACTTATTTAGTTTCAAAAATAATTTATACGAATCATTTTATTTGTTTTAAATATTTAGGACTCAGATAAAAATCATCACCGTCCACCGCCCGCTCGTAAAAATTCATCGCGGACGGCGGTAAAATTTATTGGTGCTCGAAAATATTCGGGTATCCGAATAAATTCTACTGATTATCCGAAAGTATTTCCCGCACGAATTAACAATAATATCACAATATATCAATCAATAATTCCTCCATAAAAGGAAATAAAAATTAATATTATAACAATTAAATCCACTGAATAACTCGGCCCAACAACGCCCAATTAAAAAACCCCGCATAAGCCCAACGGAGAAGCAACAGGGAAGCACACACGCGGCCACGCGCCCACACACACAAACACAGTCGACGCACACACACAATCACGAACACACACACAATCACAAACACACACACACACATACACACACACACACACACACATATATATATATATATGTACTAATTTGAACAGAGGTGAAGCAAGAAAGGGGTTGCCGGAAATAACCGGCCGGAACTCACCGAAAGAAAGCAAGAAACCGGGGGATTCGAAGTGAAACAGAAAGAGAAGAAGGAAGGAGAGGGAAGGGAAGAGAGATAGAGATGAGAGATTGATAGATTTTTGAGAGAAAGGCGAGAGATTTCAGAGAGAGTGAGACGGGGGTGAAAAATAGGGGTTTTTTTGTTCTTTTCTCTTTTTTTGTTTGATGTCCACGCTAGCACACAACACGTATCACTGCAGTTGCCTACATATACCACGTGTCCGGTCTCTTTGTTTTATAACCCGAATTTTGATACAAAAATGCAATTATCAATATAAAGTTGTGCGCGAAAATTAATCGAAAAAATTCTAAAATAGTCTCAAAAGATCACAAATAATCAAAAGTTATTAAAATAAAATTTTCATAATTCTTAAGCCGTTTTTAAAATGCAACTCGTACCCGTATTTAATGACTAAACGAACAACGCGTGGGTGAATTTAATCCCAAAAATTTTCAAAAATAAATTTAAAATTCTCACAATATTAAAAACTTAATAAAATATGAATTTTGTAATTTTTGAATAATTCTGGAATTAAATACTGATTTTATAAATAAATACAATTAGAAAATTATTTAAAGGTAAATAATTAATGAAATATTGATTTCTATATTTTATAAAAGCCCATAAATAATTATTGAAATTATAAAATTATAAAAACAATTTTAGAGATAATTGAAATATTTATGCAAATAAATTTGCAATAAATCTACTTTTAAAAGTGAAAATAAATCAATACCGCTCAATAATCAATTACACAAGCAAACCATGTACATCAATAAATCACACATAAATAATAACAAACAATTTACATCTGACAGAACTCATATACATATTATATTTATTTAATAATTCAATAATTACACATTTAAATAATACGAAAATACACGAGTCGTTATATCCTTCCCCCCTTAAAAAGATTTTGGCCTCAGAATCTTAACTAATTAAACAAGTGAGGATATTTGTCAAGCATATCCGAGTCTAATTCCCAGGTAGACTCTTCTACCCTAGGGTTTCTCCAAAGTACTTTAACTATAGGAATAGACTTATTTCTAAGTACACGCTCCTTACGGTCTAAAATTTGGATTGGTCGTTCCACATAGGACAAATCTAAATGAAGCTCGACGGGTTCATACTCAATTACTTGATTCGAATCAGGGATGTACGGCCTCAACATGGATATGTGGAATACATTATGAATATGCTGCAACTATGGCGGCAACACTATCTCGTAAGCGACCTTTCCTATTTACTTCAAAACTTCAAATGGCCCTATATACCTTGGGATGAGCTTACCCTTATGTCCAAATCGAACTAACCCTTTCCAAGGTGATACTTTCAATAATACCAATGACCCTAGCTCAAAGTTCATGTCCTTCCGATGTAAATCGGCATTCTTCCTCTGTCTATCTTGGGCGGCTTCCAACCTTTTCCGAATCAATGTTACTGCGTCTTAAGTCTGCTGAACTAACTCAGGTCCTAGTACTTTCTTCTCTCCTACTTCATCTCAATACAAAGGTGATCTGCGTTTACGTCCATATAGGGCTTCATAGGGTGGCATTCCGATGCTAGCATGATAACTGTTATTATAGAAAAACTCAATCAACAATAGCTGATCGTCCCAATTTCCTTTGAAATCCAAAGCACAAACCCTTAACATATCCTCTATTGTATGAATCGTTCTCTGACTTTGGCCATCTGTCTGAGGATGATAAGCGGTGCTTATGTTTAGCTTGGTTCCGAGACATTCTTGAAATTTAGTCCAAAATCTTGAATTGAATCTTGGGTCTCAGTCTGATACGATGGACACATAAACTCCATATTTGGTTACTATTTCATCCAAATACAACTTAACAAACTTTTCCAAAGAATATCTTTCATTGATAGGGAGGAAATGTGCGGACTTTTTCAATCTGTCAAAGATTACCCAGATAGCGTCATGGTTCAACTTTGTCCTTGGCAATCCTACTACGAAATCCATTGCAATCTCTTCTCATTTCCATTGTGGAATCTCCAAGGGTTGTAATAACCCACTTAGCCTTTGATTTTCTGCTTTTACCTTTTGGAACACCTGACATTTACTAACCCAATTTGCAATTTCCTTCTTCATTCCTGACCACCAGAAGTTCTTCTTCAAGTCTTGATACATCTTGGTACTTCCCGAGTGAATAGTAAACCTAGAATTATGAGCCTCTCGCAAAATCTCATCCTTCAATTTAGTCACATTGGGAATCCATATTCTTGAAGAAAACGTGAACATACCTTTGCTATCCTTTTGAGTACAAACTTCTCCGCCAGTCAAATTATCCAATTCTTGATTCATAACTTCCTCTTGACACTTTCTTATTCTTTCCATTAATTCTGGCTGAAAAGTGATTACATACAATTGCCCTTTATTACCTTCTGGCACTCGAACTTCAATTTCCAGCTTTTCCAATTCCCTTGCTAGTTCTTCAGAAACTTTGATATCATTCAATCTCTCCTTTCTGCTTAAAGCATCTGCGACCACATTGGCTTTGTCCGGATAATAGTTGATAGAACAATCGTAATCCTTGATCAGCTCCAGCCATCTTCGTTGTCTCATATTTAAGTCCTTCTGGGTGAGTATGTACTTTAGACTCTTATGGTCTGTGTAAATTTCACACTTTTTTTCGTACAAGTAGTGTCTCCATAACTTTAATGCGAATATTATTAATGCTAATTCTAAATCATATACTGGGTACTTCTGCTCATGGGGTTTTAACTGTCTGGACGTATAAACAATAACTTTATCATGTTGCATTAACACACAGCCTAGACCTTTTAAAGAAGCATCACTGTAGTTCACAAAGTTTCCTGTTTCATCTGGCAATGTTAGTACTGGGGTTGTCACTAATCTTTTTTTCAACTCCTGGAAACTTGCTTCGCATTTCTCAGTCCAAACAAACTTTTCATTCTTCCTGGTCAGCTTGGTCAATGGAGTTGCAATCTTATCACAGTCTTTCAAAAATCTTTGATAATAACCGGCTAGTCCAAGAAAACTTCTTACTTTTGTCGGGGTCTTTGGTTGCTCCTATCTGGATACAGCTTCAATCTTCACGGGGGTCTACTTTGATACCACACTTACCTACTATATGACCCGGACTTCATCCAGCCAAAATTTACATTTTGAAAACACAGCATACAACTATTTTTCCCTTAGCCTTTGCAGAGCAATCCTCAGATGTTCGGCATGGTCATCTTTAGTCTTCAAGTAGATGAGGATGTCATCAATAAATACAATAACAAACTTATCCAAGTACTCCTTATACACCTGGTTCATTAAATCCATAAAAGTTACTGGTGCATTGGTCAATCCAAATGACATCACCAAGAACTCGTAATGTCCATACCTGGTTCTAAATACGGTCTTCGGTATATCTTCAGGCTTGATTTTCAGCTGGTGATAACCCGATCTTAAGTCAATCTTTGAGAAACAACACGATCCTTTAAGCTGGTCAAACAAGTCATCAATCCTGGGTAGAGGATACTTATTCTTGATGGTTAACTTATTTAGTTCCCGATAATCAATACACAATCTCATGCTTCCATCTTTCTTCTTTACAAATAACACTGGTGCGCCCCATATAGATACACTTGGTCTAATTACTCCCTTATCCAAAAGTTCCTGAAGTTGCTTAGTTAGTTCTTTCATTTCCACTGGGGCCATACGATAGGAAGCCTTTGAAACTGATTCTGCTCCCGGAATTAGGTCAATAGAAAACTCAATCTCACGATCTGATGGCAATCCTGGAAACTCCTCTGGAAAAACATCCGGAAATTCTCTAACTATTGGAATCTCATCCAGATTAGGTGTCTCTTTCTCAGTGTCTACAATATAGGCTAAATAGGCTTCGCATCCTTGTCTCAACAGTTTTTTTGCTTTTAATATCGAGAGAAATTTCTTTTCTTTTTTCGTCCTTGATAACTTATTCTATCATCATTTTCTGTATACATCACAATTTTCTTTTTCTTGCAATCAATATTTGCCTTATGCTGGGATAATCAATCCATTCCTAGAATCACGTCAAACTCCCCTAACTCGAAAGGTATTAGGTCCGCTGAAAAGGAATGTCCGCTGATTTATAGTTGACACCTAGGACAAAATTGGCTTGCTGGAACTTTATCCTGATTGGCCACTTCTATGGTCAAGGGCTCAGCTAAGTCTTCCAACATTAAATCCATTTTATTCACACATTCTTTTGATATAAAGGACTTAGACGCTCCCAAATCAAACAAAACTTTAACAGGTACAGAATTAAGAGAAAGTGTACCTACAACTACATCTGAATCTTGAGCATTAGATCTCTTGGTCATCTTGAAAGTTTTGGCTCTTGTTATGCTGGTTGCCGGTCCTTGGGATGCACTACCTCTCACACTTCCCTGAGTAGCGACCTTACAGTTTCTGGCAATATGTCCAACTTTACCACACTTGAAGCAGGTAATTCCGGGATTCCCTGAACCACACTCTGACGCGTAATGGCCTTTTTTATCACATTTAAAACATTGGACGTCCTTTCTGCACTGGCCACTATGCTTCTTGCCACAAGACTTACATTCCACTACTAGTTTGGTTGACTGAGCTGGGGCAGAAGAACCTGAGGTGACACTTAATCTCACCTGAGGGAAACCTTGTCTTCTGAATCTCTTATTCCTATTTCGGCCAAATCACCTCGGAAACTTCTGAATGGATTCCTCTTGATCCACCTTGTCAGTAATGCTTTCGAACTTTCTTTTCTTATCACCCTTTTCTTTGACGGCCAGCTTCTGATCACTCTCAATCACTAGGGAGGCCTGAACTACGGAAGTATAAATCTTAAGTTGCAAAGCCACAACTCCATTACGAATCTTGGGTTTGAATCCTTGTTGAAACCTCCTTGGTTTCTGAATCTCAGTACTCACATATCCAGGGGCTAATCGGGCCAATTCCGTGAACTTGGTCTCATATTCCGACACACTCTTTTCACCTTACTTCAATTCCAAAAACTCAACTTCCAACTGATTTTATAGACAATCTGGAAAGTACTTCTCCAAGAACAACTTTGTAAATCTGGTCCAAGAAACAAGACATTCTCCTTCCAACGCACGCATGGATTCCCACCAAAAATTTGCTTCACCCTTGACAAAATACTAGCGTAATCCGTCTTAGAATCCTGACCGACCTGAATAAGGGTAAAAGCCTTCTCTATTTCTTTAATCCAAACTCTAGCGGCAACCGGGTCTACTTCACCTTTAAACTCTGGAGGTTTAACAGACTGGAAGGATTTGAAACTAACGGTTTGGTTTGGCTCTCTCAGTTGGGGTTGTTGTTGAAGCTGCAGCTGTTGTTATTGGATTTGTTGGTGTTGTTGTTGTATGAATTGTTGCTGCTGTTGCAGAAATTGCCCTTGCTGCTCCTGGAATTGTTCTTGTTGCTGAGCCATCTGATTAGACTGTTGGCGCAGTAAATCTAGCAATTCACCTATGGCTGGCCCCCCAACAGAGTCTCTACTAGAGGAATTGGACGGGATATTCTTCTTGGGCGGCATTCTCCTGAAACACAACAAAAAGTTTTAAATGAAAATTGTGCCCCCGGGTAGCAACATTTTTATGTATCAGGAGAACACTGCCACAATAAAATATTCTCTTCCTTATTTACTTGGGGTCTACCCATGATGCATAGCTAAATTTAACAAAACCAGCAAAAAATACAATAATAACAGTAGCAGTAATAACAACAGTGCAAAAATAAAAACCAATAACAACTTTTATATAAAAGAACTACAATATAACAATAGTACAAAGATCCAACCAACAACTACAGTGCAACACTAATAATAAAACTGAGTACACAACAAAATTGGCTGTCATAACAGCCTCCGCCTAATAGATGCTACAACAACATAATATACATATAAAACAACTACAGAACTCCTGAAAACCAACTCTGAGCTCTGCCTATCACTGCTGCCTCTCTACTCTAACCACTACCACTACCGCTGCTACCAATAGAGCCTAACTCGAATACCAACCAGTTAATCAGTTCTGGTACTGAATGGCCCTAAACTCGGAGCTAATAAAAGGGTCAATAGACTTAGCTCTCTCAACAGCCGTCTGAGTCAAAGTCCTCACTCGGGCCTGAATATCAGGTGAAGGGGCAGGGATGCCCTGAAAAGGTTCAACTGGTATCCTGTCAAGATGCGCGGCCAGCTCTGGGCTCTGCTCTCTAATAAAGGACCTGTTCACTGCCCGGTGAACATGGTAGGGAATCGGGGAAGACGCACCTGTAGGAGCAGATGAAGGGACTGAAGGTCTCGAGGAAGAAGAACTAGGACCACATTCTGATGGAAAGTCCTAACAGCAGATACTGACCTCTGTACCCAACGAGAACGGGCACTAGGTCCTGACATGTCTCTCTGTGCAAATAGAGGAACTGGTGGGAGAGGCAAATGAGTCTCCTCAGCTACAACATCTAAGGTCCTCTTGGAGTCTTAACTGTCTGAGTCTGTTCTATTCTCCCGAGATGGAGAACTGGAAATCAATATGGGCCACTGTCAACAGTATAGATATACATGAAAGACACAATAAGGTTAAGGCAGTTCCATCAGAACATCAATAGATGCCAGGGTAACGCCTTCGAAACCTAGACTGACTCTTAGGGTTGCTCCTCTAAATGAGTTTATGACTCACATCTTAGGACACACTTTCTATACCTTTTTGACTCAATCCTTAACCTAAATCAGGGACTTAAACTTGTGGCTCTGATACCAACTGTGACGGCCTCAACCCCGGGGTCAGGACATGACGTCACTAAAATATAACAAACCACAATTATAAACTACTAATTAACATTATTATAACAACACGACCCCAACCAAGATCCGATACTGGTTCAAGTATTACAAAACTACAACTAACTTATTCCACAACCTGACACTCTAACTTATTACACCAACTCACCATACATTATGGTCTGATATAAACTACCTCAGAGGAGCTGGGGTCGGAGGGGGCTGACACTCTATTCTGCCAAGGTCTGACTGGTCTTCTAGGCATCTGTAATATATAAATACAAAATAAGCTGCAAGGGTGAGCAATCAATTGCTCAACAGTACCATTATATGAATAACAAGTAAAGCATTTTATATAAAACCGTTATGGGAACATAAATCATGGCTTGTTTACGAAAACAAGTAAAACAGGGATAAACTGGATATCAACAACTAGCATGCTCCATAAAACATATCATCAGTTGTGTGATGTGTGAATACCAGAGTCCAATTTTAGCATGCTATTTTCATTTATAAATCCATTGTTCCATTACAGGAAACACAAAATCATTTATTCCATTACGGGAATCACTAAACTAAAATCAGATATATAATTAGACAAATCATAGGGACAGCTGATCAGTCTATCCCACCACAAACCTGTTCCGGAACTCAGAGAATTGCTAGGTTTCTGTCACGCTGGACTAAGCAGTTTAAATAGGGGGCGCAACCGACTTAGCCTCTTACGCAAACCCGTTGGGCCGTTACCGACCTCTTACGCAACCATCCAATATCTGATCCGTTTTATCCAGTTTCCAAAATCACTTATACCTATCTCTTTTAAAACAATTATAGCACAACACACTTCCCAAAAACCTTTCTCATTTTAATCACAATTTAGAGATAGGAATTTTTAGAAGTTACTTTTCCCCAAAACATAATTTAACAATTATTTTTAAATACGGGGGATATGTAACTTAAAACATTCTGTTCCACTACGTAAATCAAATCACAATTATTCATATATGTTAAACCGTAAAAGACTGTTCAGGGGTACTTGCCTCGCGAAACTTTATAACTAACACTGGCTTGACTTTAAACGGAATTTGACTATTGAGTCCTTCGACTTGAACCTACAGAATCGAAACATCCTAGGTTAGACAACCAGTTATGCTTGACATATCCTCGCTAGACACTTTACCCAATGATAACGATTCCTGACTCGTACTTATACATATAATGGAGTACACGTAATAATAATACACGTAACATTCAGGGTTCAATTAGTATTTATTAAAATATATATGCTCGCCCCGTATTTAAAATATTTTTTTAGAAAATTTGGACAGCGACTCCTCTATTTATAGGCATACCCGTCGAAACATCATCGACGTCAAATTCCCAATAATTCACGATCCACAATTTATAATTCCATACGACTCGCAACACAATTACTTATTTAGTTTCGAAAATAATTTATACGAATCTTTTTATTTGTTTTAAATATTTATGACTCAGATAAAAATCATCACCGTCCACCGCCCGCTCGTAAAAATTCATCGCGGATGGCGGTAAAATTTATTGGTGCCCGAAAATATTCGGGTATCAGAATAAATTCTACAGATTATCCGAAAATATTTCCCGCACGAATTAACAATAACATCACGAATATCAATCAATAATTCCTGCATAAAAGGATATAAAAAAATAAGATTATAACAATTAAATCCACTGCACAACTAGGCCAACAAGGCCCAACAGAAAAGCCCAGCACAAGACCAACGAAAAATCCAACAAAGAAGCAACAGGGAAGCACACACGCGGCCACACGCCGCCCACACACACAAACACAGTCGACGCACACTCACACAATCATGAACACACACACAATCATAAATACACACACACACACACATATATATATATATATGTACTAATTTGAACAGAGGTGGAGCAAAAAAGGGGTTGCCGGAAAAATCCGGCCGGAACTCACCAAAAGAAAATAAAAAACCAGGGGATTCGAAGTGAAACAAAAAGTGAAGAAGGAAAGAAAGGGAAGGGGAGAGAGATAGAGAGGAGAGATCGAGAGATTTTTGAGAGAGAAGCGAGAGATTTCAGAGAGAGTGAGACGGGGGTGAAGAACAGGGGGTGGGGGGTTTTGGTTGTTTTCTCTTTTTTTTATTTGTTTGCTGTCCACACTAGCACACAACACATATCATTGCAGTTGCCTACATCTGCCATGTGTCTGGTCTCTTTATTTTATAACCCAAATTTTGATACAAAAATGCAATTATTGGTATAAAGTTGTTCGCGAAAATCAATCGAAAAAATTCCAAAGTAGTCTCAAAAGATCACAAATAATCCAAAGTTATTAAAATAAAATTTTCATAATTCTCAAGCCGTTTTTGAAACGCAACTCGTACCCGTATTTAATGACTAAACGAACAACGCGGGGTGAATTTAATCCCAAAAATTTCTAAAATAATTTTAAAATTCTCAAAATATAAAACTTAATAAAATATGATTTTCGTAATTTTTGAAGAATTCTAGAATTAAATACTAATTTTACAAATAAATGCAATTAGAAAATCAATTAAAGGTAAATAATTAATGAAATATTGATTTTTAAATTTTATAAAATCCCAAAAATAATTATTGAAATTATAAAATCATAAAAATAATTTTAGAGACAATCCAAATATTTATGCAAATAAATTTGCAATAAATCCACTTTTAAAATGAAAATAAATCAATACCGATCAATAATCAATTACGCAAACAAACCCTGTACATCAATAAATCACACATAAATAATAACAAACAACACACATCTGACATAACTCATATACATATTTTATTTATTTAATAATTCAATAATTACATATTTAAATAATACGAAAATACACGAGTCATTTTGTTGTTGGGTCTGCAGATTTTGCTATTTATTCCGACATTTTGGGTTTCAATGATGCAGATTATCGATCATACATTTTTTTACATGTGATCCTTGAGTGATATCTCAAATGAACCTTTAATTTTTTGATAACACAATTTTCATTTGGTAGTTATATGTAAGCATCATATAAGTATTGATATAAGATTTGATGATACCTTAATAATTTGAATTTCTTATCACCAATTTACCAGTTGAAGGGGCAAAGCTCCGGATAGCCGTGCTACCTCTCGAGGCTGTATGATAAATTTAGTCGAACAAATGTAGCTTCTTATATGTATTTGTGAAAGAAATTAATATACTTTAATATCATACAACAATTTAAAACTGGGAGAACCAAGTTTAACACGTGAGAGGTAGTACCAATACAAATGAAAGTGTGTACATGTTCTAAACAACATGCCACGACTAGCAATGAATTCCAATTTTTACTCCAATTTTATCTGTTCATGCCTTTAATCATTAAGAGCCTATCATACATTCTAAGTATAAGCAATATATTAACCTCAAAAACCATCAAACCATGACAACAATCTAGTCCTTAAGCATACTCTAAGACTTAGTGAAATTACAAGTGTTTCTAGCATGCATGTCAAACTAACAAGATTCAACATCACTTTAACGCTATCACTACACTCGCATCAATATCACATATCAATTGGTAAAGCGACATAAAGGGATCATGGTATATGCATGAGCTATATGATCATGAGCTATATGACATGATAAATAAAGCTATAAAAAAATTATATGGCAAAAATATGCATTATATGAACTAAACTATCATGAATATGCAACTACATGACACACACACACACAAATATGATCCTTAACTACCGCCCCCAAACTTAAAATATTCACTGTCCCCAGTGAAGGTAATAGAAAGGAACACAGGGTATACCTACTTAGAGAAATCATCATCATCATCATCACCCTCATAGGGTGGAGTGTCAGGAGGCGGATAAGCAGAGTCCTCACCAAAAACGGGCCACTGGATGTCAGCTCCAAGGCCTCTGAAAGCAGTCCCAAGTGCTAGGGTGAACTCCTGCGCAAACCTACTATGCGACTCATACATCGCATCCATCCTCCTAGAAAGCCTCCTGTACTAGACATCAGCCATCCCTGAACAATCACCTCCCTGGGCTCTAGAAGAACCTGCCTCGCCATGAGCCTGACTGGGCCTAGCCATCCTAGCACCAGCTGCTGGACGTCCTCCTGGAAGACGATATCCCAACCCATGCTCCTCGGGCTCTCCACCCGTCCACTCCTGCATCGCATTCAGCGTCGATGAATCAATAGGAGCGGCCGACATCTGCAGCTGCTCATAAGAAGGCCAGCGGACTCCAACTGCCTTGCATGGCTTCGTGATAATAGAGGCATGCGGGATGTTAAATGCGACCTCCCCCTCAAAAACTTCAAAATCCCTTGGTAGATGAACTCACCAAGGTCCACATAATACTCCTCATTCAGAATCCCTCACAACAACCTGGCTCTCTCAGCTGTAATCTCATGTGCATGTGAAGAAGGCAAAATATTAGCACAAATAAATCCCCTCTCCTTCAGAATCGGCTTAGTCAGAAGCCTAGCATACTCCTCCTCAGCAGCCATATCCACCAATCGGGGCCTCGCAGCAGTACCCCTTGAAGAATCAGCAGTTGGAATGGTGCTGCTGCTATCGACACTTCGAGATCTCTTTGGGGCCATTGAAATTGAGAATAAGAGTTGTAGAGTTGTGTTTTATGTGTAGGAAAGGGTTTGTAAGTTGAAAGTATATGGGAGTGTATATGGAGAGGTTGTGTGTATATATAGGGTTAGATTAGGGTTATAATTAGATTATGAGTGGGGTTTGTGGTTGATTTGGAGAAGGAAATCGTGGGTAATGGGGTTGTAGTGCTGTGGAATTGTTTTTGTGTTTTTTTGGTTTTTTTAAGCTGAAACAAATTTTCAAAAATTTGGGCCGCAGGCGGTCACCTGGAACCAGCAGGTGGGCGCCTGCCAGCAAGAGGCCGTCTGGAACCTGCAGGCGGGCGCCTGGAAGGTTCCTGGAAAAAAAAAATCAACCAGTTTTTTCTGATTTTTTGGGTTTTTGGATAGATTACTAAATTTTAAGGGTTCCTATGCTCTCATATCTTGGTTTCCCTCCCAAGAAGCGCTTCTTTTACGTCATTAGCTTGACGTAAAGTAGTTCGATCAAGCTGACAATAAAAGGGCACTAACCACTTCCCGGTTTGCCGTATCCCCTTAATAGTGCTTCAATCTCTGACCATTTACTTTGAATGCTTGACCCGGATCGTTCTCAAAAATCTCCACCGCTCCATGTGGAAACACAGTTTTGACGATAAATGGTCCAGACCACCTTGATTTCAACTTTCCAGCAAAAAGTCGGAGACAAGAGTTGAATAGAAGAACTTGTTGCCCCGACACAAATAACTTAGGAGATAACTTCCTGTCATGCCACCTTTTTACTTTTTCCTTGTACATTTTGCTGTTCTCGTACGCTTGAAGTCGAAATTCATCAAGTTCATTTAACTGAAGCATTCGCTTCTTCCCAGCTACATCTAGATCAAGGTTTAACTTCTTCAATGCCCAATCAGCCTTATGCTCAAGCTCTGCAGGTAAATGACATCCCTTACCATAGACAAGTTGAAACAGGGACATCCCAAGTGGAGTCTTGTATGCTGTTCTATAAGCCCAAACAGCTTCATCGAGCTTCAAAGACCAATCTTTCCTTGACGGATAAACAACTTTCTCTAGAATGCGCTTGATCTCTCTATTAGACACTTCAGCTTGACCATTAGTTTTTGGAAGATAGGAAATAACAATACAATGATTCACATTGTAGGCTGCATCATAGAAGTAAACTTACGATTGTAGAAATGCGACCCCTCATCACTTATGATAACTCGTGATGTTCCAAACCTTGTGAAGACCTGCTTATGAAGAAAACTCAACACTACCTTTGCATCATTCATCGGTAGAGCCTTGACTTCTACCCATTTCGAGATATAATCGACTGCCAGTAAGATGTACTGATTATTGCAGGATGAGATAAATGGTCCCATCAAATCGATTCCCAAAACATCGAAGACCTCAACTTTAAGTATCACATTTAAAGGCATCTCATCCTTTCTAGTAAGATTCCCAACTCTTTGGCAATGATTACACCTTAAAATGAACTGATGTGCATCCTTAAACAACATAGGCCAGAAAAAACCTGCTTGAAGAATACGAGCTGCTGTCTTTTCACCACCATAATGTCCACCATAAACTGTGGAATGACAGTCTCGTAATATCCCCTCCGTCTCACAGAATGGGATACATCTCCTGATGATCTGGTCAGCTCCTTGTCTAAACAAATATGGTTCATCCCACATGTACCACTTCACATCATGCAGAAACTTCTTCTTTTGAGCCGCATTCATATTATGAAGCATTATATTGCTGACAAGATAGTTCACAATGTCTGCGAACCATAGCTCTTCCTCTTGAACTGCGAACAACTGCTCATCCGAAAAAGATTCGTTGATCAATGTCTTATCATGTGAAGTAGAATCGAGATTCTCCAATCTAGAGAGATGGTCAGCTACTTGATTTTCAGTACATTTTCGATCCTTGATCTCTAACTCAAATTCTTGTAGCAAGAGCACCCAACGAATAAGTCTAGGCTTCGAATCCTTCTTTGAGACCAGATAGCGAATGGCAGCGTGATCAGTGAATACTGTCACCTTTGTCCCAAGTAGATAAGATCGAAATTTTTTGAAACCAAAAACTATAGCTAAGAGCTCCTTCTCAGTAGTGGTGTAGTTCATTTGAGCTTCATTAAGCGTCTTACTAGCATAGTAGACCACATGGAAGATATTATTCTTGTACTGCCCAAGAACTTCTCCAACTGCATAACCACTTGCATCGCACATCATCTCAAAAAGTTCTATCCAATCAGGTACCGTAATAACTGGTGCAGTTATTAAACTCTTCTTGAGAGTCTCAAATGCTGCCAAGAATTCATCATCAAATTTGAAAGGCACATCTTTCTCGAGCAAGTTGCACAACAGCTTAGATGACTTAAGGAAGTTCTTGATGAAACGCCGATAATGTAACACCCCCAAATCCGGGGTCGGGGATCCGGGTTGTCACGAGTTCCATTTCCCTAAATAACACTCAATCTTAATAAACAATCAACTACTCTGTACTGTGACCCCACAATAAACACACACACCACAAGTTATAGTCTCAGAGATGAATATCCAAAAATAACACGAGTCATTTTATTCCACAATTATATGCCATTACACCTTAAAAGGGTTTCTGAATAAATTTACATTTCTTTGCCATTATTACAATTCATAAGGATACAAAAGTCTGGTACATCAAAAATTGAAAGCCTAACCTATTGGTAGTTCCTACCTCAGCTACAACGACATCAACGCCTATAGGAAACTGCGGAACGTTTCCTATCCGCTCGCGAATTGGGAGCTTGGTCCTGTTCATCATGTCTATCTATTGTTGTGTGATGAAATAAGAAAGCAAGGGTGAGCAACAAGCCCACCGAAATAATATGTATAATAATTAACAATATATGAGCATTCTCATAGTACTCATTAAAGTCTTGGTCAAAAAGAAATGAACCAAGTTTGATATCTTAACGCGATGAAGTCGTAAAATATTCAGTATATATACTTATATACTTTTCAAAATCTTTGAAATCCTCTGCCATATATAATATACACAGAGTTCCAGTTTATAACTATATAAAAATATCGTTGCAAGGTGATCTTATATATCTAACCTTGTCTCAACATTTTTCTGAAAATCTTTATCATGCATAAGATAATCATTAACCAGATATAAGTTAAAAAGATGAAGTTACAAGATACCCCAATATACTTATATCTTTTCTAAATACTACTTGAACTACCACCGTTCAAGTTATAACCAGTTTCAAAAGTTCATCACATAAATGAGACTACAAGATAAGACTTGCATAGATTCGATCTTTGAAATATTATTGAATGAAATAAAGTTACAAGATACTTCATTAAGTCCCGATATATATATATATATATATCCATATATATCTCTCATACATTTCCTGAAAACCTCTGTCATGTAAAGTATGAACAGAGTTGCAATATCCAATGAATTTTGGAAAGAAAAGAATTTTGGCATAAACCTGATATCTTGCTGATCAGGCAAAGATACCAATAAGTAACCTTTTCTACTAGTAGATGGATGAATCCCCCACCGGTCATCACCCTGGCCTCATTAGGACATTGTGCTGGACCGCCACCCGGCCTCTTACGCATTGATGGGCTGCCACCCAGCCACTTACACTTTGATAGACCGTACCCCGACCTGTCGCTTATGCCGACTCAATTAGATGGACTTACTTCCCGAACGTTGGGTAAGTAATCAATTCATTTATCAAAACAGCAACCTTGTTGTGAATATAAAATACACCACAGAGCCGGATCCCTCGGGTTTTGAGCGAGTATTTAAATCCCCTTCGAAAGGAGGATCTTAAATATAAAAAAAAAATGAGTTTTGGGATCCGCCCTAACTTTTAAAAATCATTTTAAAGACTCGAAAATATTTTTAAGAATGTTTGGAGTAATGCTGATTTAATAAAATAAACCAGTCCCAATATATTAGAAAATATCCGAATATTATTATTTAAATAATGTTCCCATAAAGAATAATCTTATAAAAATAATTTAAGTAGAAGTTTTAAAAACTCATACTTGAAATGAATAACGAATAACCAAAGATATACTTATACGAAAGTAAGATCTTTATTTGAATAATCGAAAATAAGTTTGATTATCGAAACACTATTTTTTAATAAAATAAAGAATATTATTTAATAAAATAAGCGGAGTCATAAGTCCTTGAATGAATATTCAAAAATAATATTCATTAAATAAAGTAAGCGGAGTCATAAGTCCTCGAATGAATATTCAAAATAATATTCATTAAATAAAATAAAGTTATCGAATAAACCTTATTCGATTAATAGTTTTGAAAACTATATCAATATATATATATATTATACTCGGGAACATCGACTCCCGGTTTAGAAAAATGTTCACCTTTGGGTCCCCTATACTACGGGTATACGCAACTACTACTTATCTCTAGCATAGGTATTATGCAACTTATAAGCATTTGAATCAACAAAGAGATATCAAGATTACAAAACAGACATGCATATATATCATATCAGCATGCTCCAATATATCGCAAGATTTGATAATAACAATCATGCACTTATCACAAGATAATGCATATACATATATTTACATCACAATAACAGTATAACGGGTAGAAAACTTGCCTGAGCGACTGGGGGTGGTAAAAGTCCTGGGATGAGTCTGGTAACCTATAAACAACATATAAGTTGGAATTAAACCAAAGTCGCTTAAGAATCTATACTTTAACCAATTAGACCCTAACGTTCGCTTTCGCGCTTAACGATTCACTTAAGTCGCTCGAGTACCCTCGGCTCCACCATTTTTAATAAATTAACCATTAGGAATTTAAAGGCGATTCTTTCGCGAGTACCCTACTAACTACCTAATCCACTTTACATAATTGTTTCATATTCCAATTAGTCATTTAAGGGCCTTAAACAAGGTTTCAAAGTAAGGCGAGGGGTAATGGTTCGGTCGCAAAATGCCGTTACTTAAAACGGTCGTTTCTCCTAAACCGTACATCGGATTTAAGCAAACCACATATCAAAACGAAGCTCGTAACATGAATATCTAATCATGGCAATGGTCAAAACCTAACAGTGAGTTCACGGGTCCTGATGTTAAGAACAAAAGTAGTCTAAGGTAAATCGAGCATTATGACGGCTATGTTTACGCGATTACCAAATTTGTACAACTCCAAATCAATCCACAACCAATCCCACAATCATTACTACAACCAAACTCCATCCATACTCTACTACAACAGCCCCAACATCTCAAGATTTCCAATTTATACTACTCTCAATCATGAACTAAAAGCTTATACTTAAGTTTCATTAACTATAAACAAGATTCAATCATCCAAATCGCTACAAACCCAACCAAACTTTAAACACACAAGCATCATGCTTCTCATGAACTATATTAATCAAAACCACTCCTAAATATTCAAAGTAAAACTAGGGTTTGAAGTTTTATACCTTCCTTGAAGCTTTTAATCCATGAAAGATCCTTGGAATGCCCATGGAAGCCTTTATCTATGCTTAAGCTACCTTGACCTTACAAATAAAATCAAGAATAAAAAATTTGTTCTTGAAAGTTACTATTCACCCTAAACTAAAATGATTTGTTTGAGATAGAAAACCTTTGATTCAAGCACTCAAACTACTTGCTCTTCTTAGTTATGAAATATAGGATCCAAAGAAACAAACCTCTTGAATTATGATTGAGTGGAGCTTGGGTTTGGAAATTTTTCGTCTTGTTTTTCTTCAAAAAACCATGAGCAAGGAGATGGGGGGAAGAGAAATGAATGTGTTTGCTTGGTTGCTTTGTTTTTGTTGTTAATTAACCTTTTACCATGGTAAAATTTGTGTGGCTTATAATCAACCAACAATTCCTTCCCATTGTGTCATGCTTATGTCATCCTCTTATGTCATCTTCCCACACTTGTCTTCTTCTTGTTGGTGTGATGACATCATCATCACTAACCTCTTTGATTAACTCCTAATTACTTGGCTAATGATCGCTGATCTGTTATACGGTTCGCTTAACTTTCGTTTTCGTTTATCGTTTGAGGGATCATACCCGGGATCTTATTACTTGGGTTCACTTAACCTTTATCAATACATTATATTCCTTTTGTGATCCTCTCTTATAATCCTTGAATTTAAATCCTTTTTATCCTGTTACCTTATACTTAATTCTTTCGGTATCTCGTGGATTTTCGGGAAAAATCATAGTATTCGAATTTGGATTCTGACAATCTTTACATACACTCATATACCATATAGAGTACTAATAAGATCTCAGAATAACAATAAAAGAACCCCTACAAAGTGTGGTATGAAAAGTTTTCTTATTCAGCATAATCAGCAAAATCACTATTCATAAGGGTTACAAAAAGTCCAAAATTTTGAGGTTATTACAGTCTCCCCTCCTTAAAAGGATTCCGTCTCGGAATCAAATAGAAAATAAATGGGGGTACTTTTCTAGCATTGCGCTCTCTAGTTCCCAAGTTGATTCTTCCACATTATGATTCTGCCATAGCACTCTGACTAGCTTGATCACTTTGTTCTGAAGCACCTGCTCCTTCTTATCTATAGTCTTTACTAGTTTCTCCACGTAAGTCAGATCTGGTTGCATATCCACCGGCTCGTACTCCACTATGTGTCTGGCATCCCGATGATACTTCCTTAGCATTGACACATGGAACACATTGTGAACTTGTTGTAGGTTCGGGGGTAAGGCTAGCTCGTAAGCCAACTTCCCAATCCGTCTTAGTATCTCAAAAGGTCCAATGTATCTTGGGCTTAGTTTCCCTTTCTTTACGAACCTCATTAATCCCTTCCAAGGGAATACCTATAACAATATTAGGTCCCCTACTTCCTATTCTTTGTCCTTTCATGTCAAATCAACATACTTCTTATGTCCATCTTGGGCTACTACCAGCCGTCCTCTGATTAGATCTATTATATCCTTGGTCCTTTGGACTACTGCGGGTCCGAGCATCTTTTGCTCTATAACTTCATCCTAATATAAGGGAGATCGACATTGTCTTCCCTCAAGGATCTCATAAGGCGATATCTCGATATTGACATACGATCTATTATCATAAGAAAACTTAATCCGCGTTAAGTGATCATTCCAAATTCTTTCAAGTCTATTGTACAGACCCTCATCATAGCTTCTAGCATTATAGCTTTTGCTTCTCAATACCCACTCTTTTCCCGTTCATAATATTATACTGGTTATACTTTTGCTCGTTAGCGTTCTATAACCTTTTAATAACCACGTCAACCTTAGTATCACGAACGCGTTAGATTCGGAATACCATCGCACTGATACTACTTCCTTTTGCTGCTTCCATCTTCGAAAGCTTGATCTATCGTATAGAAGTAAAAGATTTTATTGAGAGATCACTATGATCATGAACACTTGTTCTATTGCATAGTTAGTACAGAAGGTGGCCAGCCTTTAGTACTTGACAAGCAATTAAATAACATGTGGTATCCTACTAGGCTTCTATCACACAGATAGATAGTCATTCGGCAATACCTCCTCTTCTGGAAGGGTTGTTCTTCTCAGCTTATACAAAATGAAAAGGAGAGAAAAGAATGAATTGAAGAGAATTGTATATATATAAAATATACTGCCACAAAATATCTGGTTTGGAATCTACCTCTGAACTATAGAGGTTTGTCATAGGAGAATAAAACATATAGGTATATATATCAACATCAGGTATTATAACATCGTATTTCACATGCCTAAATATTTTTGATATTCTGTCCATCATTCTATGGACCCATGCTCTTGCTTGAGCTTATACACAATCACCTTTGAAACTCCCTCGATATCAAAAATCGAATCTGGGATCTCATTCTAGACATCATCGTTAGTAGAATTCTATACTTGCACCGCAACCTTCCTCGTATAGTAATACGACTCTCTATTGATAAGAAAGAATGAGTATTCAATAGGTAAATAATCGATTTAATTAGTCTATTAATGATAACTTATACATCACCACAACCCGATTAGTGGTACCCAATCTCAACATCCATTACACTACAACTCTCACGGTTGTAATCGGCTCATTATTCAAAGAATCGTTGCTGCATTACTAGGGTCCACCACCGACCTACTGTCGTCATTCGTTTTCCTTGGAATATTAATAGCTAACCATACAGAGTCCATACCTGTCGTATCAAATTCTTCTAAGGAGTTAACATAATCACCATTCATAATTCATGAAGAACACTCCAGATCCTGACGTACTTTCATGACATGAAGCAGATAAAATTGCAGAAGAGTTTCAATAAAAGCAACGATAGCAGGTTAATACCATTCTTAATCATATGTCTTTATCAGGAGACATGAAGCTCAAAGGTTCATTTAGTCCTTTCGTAACATGGTCCTGTCTTATCTCAAGATATGTCCTTATAAGATAGATAGCCCGCTCACGGCGATTACATAAATTAAATCTTTACCAAACTACTATCACGGTTGAGTATTGCATAGTCATCAGAAGGAATTTCAATCTTCCAAACCATAATACAACCTTCACAGCTTCAACCATCATCACTGTATTCCTCTGGCACGAGCGCCTATAATTATCCTCTTATATTTAAAGTGTCGGCCACCTCTTTGGCCTTTCCTGATAGTAAAATTTCCTTACAATCAATGTCATTTTAACCACCTCCAACTAAATTTTCTACCTCATTTCAATCACTGCTTATGTGAAAATGCTTTTCTTAAATCCTGGTGAGAAAAAAAAATCACCATTTTTCCATAAGTCATTGCCTTAGTCTTTAGATGTGAACATTGTCACGACTGACTCTCGATCATACTTAGGACGTCTCTTATCTTGGGTCCTTCTCGTTTTCACCAATCTCGACCTTCATTGGGTCGATCTATACTTTCTTATGGTTCAACACGTGCCCACCTGGCATTATTATAATTATGTTACATTTTCTTTATCAAAATTTCTATTCTTGAGAACTTTGAATATTACCTTTTTCCTTGTAAAACCTCTAAGGTTATCCTTAAATTCTTCATCCGGTACTCCCTAGGTACAGGGCATATCAAGATACCATTTACTAATACTAGAACCATTGTTTAAATACTTCTAAAAAATTTCTCTACTGATCTTTAAAGGTTGTTGTTACCTTAGTCCTTCGTTCCATACTACCCAACTCATAATGTCCCTATTAAGGATGAAATGCCAACCTTTATGCATTCTTTTATGGTTCATCTCAAGTTATCGAGGTTCCATCCTTAATTCCACCTTTTTTAAAAAGGTACTTGCATCCTTCCATAGATAAATCAAGTCATGTATCCCTGATAAGGGTGTCTTATTCAATCATTCACATCTCGATAGTATATGCCTAATTTCACAATAACATCTGTATTCAGAATGAGGTCAATCAATATGGCCTCCAAAAGATAACAATGGTTATCTACTTTTCTTTCCTAATTTGGTAATGATCACATGGATGTTTTGGAAGATATTGGTCGTGTTCAACGTGAACTTCTTTTTAATAAATCCTTATTTACTTTTGTTGTTTATCTCAACAGTCATCTCAATGTTGGGATATCTTTTGTACTTGGTGTCTCCCTTTTGGGTATCAAGTCACAGGTGTTACATACACTTTCCATTTATGAAGGTTACTTCCTTCATCCAATTTCCTAATTTCTTACTTTCTTGTCTCTTCCGTCTATCCGCGTCTCATTATTTATACTTCGAACTATCTCAAGGTTTCCTCGAATCCTCCCAACTTAAAGGGGATAAAATATATGTATCTCTTATTCCTTCAATCATCAAATTTAACTCATGGTGAATTACCTTCATCCTGACGATTACATACTTTTCTATTTCTATTGCTACGAGTCTTTAGGGTTTCCTCATACCCAACTCCCTTATCATTCCTCAAACTCTATTGCCTTTATATTCCTTTCCACTTTAGTTTCTTTTTATTTACCTCTCTCTTACGATCATTTCATAAACCCACTAATTATTGACTTCAAACATCACGTTATTCTGGGATTCTTGTCATCAGAACGAATCTTGACAACTTTTATAATCTTATATTCATAATTTATCATACTCGTCCGCCTTTGTTTCGGCTCTAAAGCTTTTACACTATCTCCATAACCTTGGGAATTACTTTCCCGAAAACAATTGTCTGAACTTTAATCAGTTTATTATAACCTCTGGCTCCGTGCCTTTCTTGGCCTTTCACCAACGGGTGGCCTCTCTCTTAGGAAGGTAAGTGACAAAAACAGTCTTTTGCGCTTCGTCAGTCATTTAGAATCTCAAATGATTCCTATATTTCCTTTAGCCAAGCTCTTGCCTCGACTGGGTCAACCTGTTCCTTGGAACTCTGCGAGCTTAGCGATTTAAAGGTCATGAAAGGATTTCCTACCGCATTGGTTCCTCAAGGTGGTGGTTGGGAATAAGAGTATAAGTTTTGTTTAGACAGGTCCATGAATTTCTGTATAGGAGTATCGTCCTGGTTCTCCCTATCTTGCTCGACTTCTATTTTCTCAGTATGAAATGTTTTCTCATCCTCCCCATAATCGGGGTCATCCTACATGTTTTAAATCTTCATTTTCCACTTCATTATGTTATGGGTTCCTTCTATCTTGATGGCGTCCTCCTTGACTATCACATTCAGGGTTTGCCCTAAATCTTATTCCTCGAACTATGACTTTCATCTAAGATCCAGTCCTTAAGCTCTTGAACATTTGGAACCCAAATTCTGTAGGGATACCTCATTATTCCCTCATCATCTTTCTAGGTATTAATCTCTTCTCTGGTCATTGGTTCTCTGCCTCTATTCATCACTTTTTTCTTGGCACAATATGATCTTCTCCAATAATTCGGGCTGTATTGCAATCTCAAACAGCTTTCCGGTACCGGCTCCGGTTACCTTCACTTCTATTTCCATTTTCTCAAAATTTCTTGTCAACTCTCCCAAAGACATTTTCATCTTGAGTCTCTCTTTTATACTAAGGGCATTAGCCACCATTTTGGCTTTCCCTGGATGATAAAGAATCTCATAATCGTAATCCTTGATTAGCTCTAACCACCTCCTCTGGCGCATGTTGAGTTCTTTCTGCGTGAAAATGTACTAGAAAACTTATGGTTTATGTAAATCTCGCACTTTTCTCCATACAAGTAGTGCCTCCAACCTTTAGGGCAAAACTATTGCCACGAGACCAAGCTCATGGGCGGGGATATCGAATTTTATATTCCCTTAGTTGTCTTGACGCGTACGTGATTACCTTGCTGTGTTGTATAAGAAGCACCCTAATTCCTTATGCGAAGCGTCACTACAAATCAAAAAAAATCTCCTTTTCCATCCAGAAACGCCAACATAGGGGCCGTCACCAACCTTTGCTTCAGTTCTTAAGAGCTGTTCTCGCATTTCTCTATCCATTCGAACTTCTCAGTCTTACGAGTAAACCACGTTAAAGGGGCTACTATCTTTACAAACTTGAATGAACCTCCGGTAGTGACCGACCAATCCTACCTCTGGTAGTCGCCCTAACCATGGTCATCAATTCCTCTGTGGTCCTTTATTCATTCTTGTCAGGATTCTTCACAGCATCCTTCTCAGCAATAATCCTTTCTAGGACAACATCCTCAACCGCTACATCCTTAATATGAACATCATCCGGTCCCGTGTTAGGAGGCTCTATCGGATCCACAATCTGATCTCCAATACCTAATAAAATATCATCGCGTTGTTGCTCCTCAACCTCAGGGTTCGGAGTCCCGCTACCATATATGATAACGAACTACGCCTCTATCACGATATTTATAAGGGTTCTCCTAAGGGTTTTAACTGTCAGTACTATGTTAGGTAGTCCGACTATGAACTTGGCAAGAGTTCTTATTTATCTTAGTGAACTTATTATTTTAATGTCACTTCATCTCTGAGGTTTATAACGCTTAGTTTTGATACTATTTCTGTAACACCCCCAAATCCGGGGTCGGGGATCCGGGTTGTCACGAGTTCCATTTCCCTTAATAACACCCAATCTTCATAAACAATCAACTACTCTGTACTGTGACCCCACAATAAACACACACACCACAAGTTATAGTCTCAGAGATGAATATCCAAAAATAACACGAGTCATTTTATTCCACAATTATAAGCCATTACACCTTAAAAGGGTTTCTGAATAAATTTACATTTATTTGCCATTATTACAATTCATAAGGATACAAAAGTCTGGTACATCAAAAGTTGAAAGCCTAGCCTATTGGTAGTTCCTACCTCAGCTACAGCGACATCAACGCCTATAGGAAACTGCGGAATGTTTCCTATCCGCTCGCTAATTGGGAGCTTGGTCATGTTCATCATGTCTATCTGTTGTTGTGTGATGAAAGAAGAAAGTAAGGGTGAGCAACAAGCCCACCGAAATAATATGTATAATAATTAACAATATATGAGCATTCTCATAGTACTCATGCAAGTCTTGGTCAAGAAGAAATGAACCAAGTTTGATATCTTAACGCGATGAAGTCACAAAATATTCAGTATATATACTTATATACTTTTCAAAATCTTTGAAATCCTCTGCCATATATAATATACACAGAGTTCCAGTTTATAACTGTATAAAAATATCGTTGCAAGGTGATCTTATATATCTAACCTTGTCTCAACATTTTTCTGAAAATCTTTGTCATGCATAAGATAATCATTAACCAGATATAAGTTAAAAAGATTAAGTTACAAGATACCCCAATATACTTATATCTTTTCTAAATACTACTTGAACTACCACCATTCAAGTTTTAACCAGTTTCAAAAGTTCATCACATAGATGAGACTACAAGATAAGACTTGCATAGATTCGATCTTTGAAATATTATTGAATGAAATGAAGTTACGAGATACTTCATTAAGTCCCGATATATATATATATATATATATCCATATATATCTCTCATACATTTCCTGAAAACCTCTGTCATGTAAAGTATGAACAGAGTTGCAATATCCAATGAATTTTGGAAAGAAAAGAATTTTGGCATAAACCTGATATCTTGCTGATCAGGCAAAGATACCAATAAGTAACCTTTTCTACTAGTAGATGGATGAATCCCCCACCGGTCATCACCCTGGTCTCATTAGGACCTTGTGCTGGACCGCCACCCGGCCTCTTACGCGTTGATGGGTTGCCACCCAGCCACTTACACTTTGATAGACCGTACCCCGGCCTGTCGCTTATGCCGACTCAATTAGATGGACTTACTTCCCGAACTTTGGGTAAGTAATCAATTCATTTATCAAAACAACAACATTCTTGCGAATATAAAATACACCACAGAGCCGGATCCCTCAGGTTTTGAGCGAGTATTTAAATCCCCTTCGAAAGGAGGATCTTAAATATAAAAAAAATGAGTTTTGGGATCCGCCCTAACTTTTAAAAATCATTTTGAAGACTCGAAAACATTTTTAAGAATGTTTGGAGTAATGCTGATTTAATAAAATAAATCAGTCCCAATATATTAGAAAATATCTGAATATTATTATTTAAATAATGTTCCCATAAAGAATAATCTTATAAAAATAATTGAAGTAGAAGTTTTAAAAACTCATACTTGAAATGAATAACGAATAACCAAAGATATACTTATACGAAAGTAAGATCTTTATTTGAATAATCGAAAATAAGTTTGATTATCGAAACACTATTCTTTAATAAAATAAAGAATATTATTTAATAAAATAAGCGGAGTCATAAGTCCTTGAATGAATATTCAAAAATAATATTCATTAAATAAAGTAAGCGGAGTCATAAGTCCTCAAATGAATATTCAAAATAATATTCATTAAATAAAGTAAGCGGAGTCATAAGTCCTCGAATGAATATTCAAAATATTATTCATTAAATAAAATAAAGTTATCGAATAAACCTTATTCGATTAATAGTTTTGAAAACTATATCAATATATATATATGTTAGATATATTTGATAATGTCATGGCTAATATGTCTTATGTTTAGCTTTCAGATCTTGTGTGAACATGATAGATCAGTACTTAACTGTTGATCAGTGCTTATACTGGAAGTCAGGACTTAAGGATATCAGTACTTATATTATCAGGAGATAATCATCAGAAGATAGATATCAGAACTTAAGTGCTGAAGGACGATCAGATAAGGATAGTAGCTGATTAAAGGAAAGAAGATAGAGATAAAACATAAGAAGAGATATGCATGAAGAAGGAATTCCATGAAGAATGGAATACTTGGAATAGAAGATATCTGATTGATATATTTTAGGAAGTAGAATTATATTCCATATCAATTAGCGATTATCTTGTAACTGTGTAATATATAAACACAGGCATAGGGTTTACACTATAAGTGTTATCATTATTGAAGTTGTTAATATATATAACCCTAGCAGCTCTCGTGATATTTGTTCATCACTGAGAGGTAACAGTTCCATATTGTAACAGAGTTTATTGTTTCAATAAAGTTTATTTTCTGTTACTCAAGTTCTTTAAGTTCGATTTGAGTGTACTATACACTGTATTCACCCCCTCTACAGTGTGTGTGTGTGTGACCTAACAATTGGTATCAGAGCCTATCTGTTAACTTACATACAGTTAAAGATCCAAACACAATCATGTCGGACACAGAAACTCCAACTAAGCCTACCACAACTGAGGAACCACCAAAGACACAAATTCAGAGTCGGTATGAGACCATCAGAGTTCCCATACTGAGACCATCTGAATATCCCATATGGAAGGTAAGGATGACCATGTTCCTGGAAGCAACAGATCCAGAATACCTGGATAGAATCAAGGAAGGTCCTCACAAACCAACCAAACTCGCTGTTGTAGTTGCAGGTGAAGCAGCAATGACCGTACCAAAGGAGAAGAGTGATTATACTGCTGAGGACATAGCATGAATTGCTAAGGATGCTAAGGTACGACACTTACTGCATAGTGCCATTGATAATGTAATGTCAAACAGGGTAATCAACTGCAAGAATGCTAAGGAGATATGGGATGCTCTGGAAACAAGATGTCAGGGAACTGACACAATTAAGAAGAACAGGAAGACAATACTCACTCAAGAGTATGAACACTTTGACTCAAAGACTAATGAGTCATTGAATGATTTATATGATAGATTTGTCAAACTTTTGAATGATTTGTCATTGGTTGATAAAGAGTATGATCTTGAAGATTCAAACCTTAAGTTCCTGTTAGCTCTTCCTGAATGCTGGGATTTGAAGGCAACGACAATAAGATACCACAACTACAATCTTGATGAAACAACTCTTGACGAAATCTATGGAATGCTCAAGACACACGAGCTGGAGATGGAACAAAGAAGCAAGAGGAAAGGAGGAAAGTCAAGGACAGTTGCTCTTAAGGCTGAAGAAGAATTCCCCAAAGCAGCTTCCTCAAAGAAAGACAAGGGTAAAGCTCTTTTCATAAAGTCTGATACTGAGTCATCAAGTTCTGAGAGTGATGATGACTCAGATTCTGAAAGCTTGCCTGAGACTGATGCTGATGAGGAGATGATGAAGCTGTGTGCTCTTATGGTGAAAGGAATCACAAAGATTGCATACAGGAAGTTCAGGAAGGGAAATAAGGTTTCCAGGAAAAGCATAAGTTCTGATAAGAAGAATTTCAGAAGATCTGAAGGCAGAGGAGGAAAGTCTGACAGAGGAGATTACACCAATGTTAAATGCTATAACTGTGGTGAGAAAGGCCACATATCTCCTGACTGCAAGAAGGTAAAGGGTGACAGAGGCAAGGCTCTTGTCACAAAGCAGAAAAGCTGGACAGACACTTCAGACTCTGAAAGTGAGGAGAACTATGCATTGATGGCAAATGCTGATAAAGAAAGTGCTGAGAGCAGTTCTGAAGCTGCTGAAACAAAGGTACCTCAGACTACTTATGCTTTTCATACTGATGATATTAATGAGTTGAGAAGATATCTTAAAACCATGTTTGTTAGCTATAGAGATCAAACTTTAACATGTGAAAGATTAACTTCTGAAAATCTTGCATATAAGAAAAGAAATGATTTCTTAGAAAAAGAATTAGTCATATTCCATCAAACTCAGAAGGATAGAGATGATGCTTTTTATGTTAGGGATGAAGTGCTAAAAATGAATGAATCTCTAAAAACTGAGTTAGAAAAGGAAAGAGAAATAATCAGGATTTGGACTAACTCTGGCAGAACAACTCAAAATTTGCTAAGTAGTGAAAATTGGAAAGAGGGCTTAGGTTATGGAGAAAATAAGAATGATAAAGGAACTGAAGAAATTAAGCCTGTTGTTAAGAAAAAGCAAAAGTTAAAACCTGTTAAGTTTATAACTGTAAAGTCTGATAATGAGAAATCAGAAGTTAAAGAGGAATTAACTTCTGACAAACTAAAACAGGAAAAGACAGCTGAAGTAAACATAGGCTTAATGACAAAGAAGCAGCTTAAGCATAAGCTGAAAGATGTCAAGAATGCAAACAAGGTAAAATCACCTAGGAAAAATAGGAATGGAAAGGAAGGTGTGAATAAAAGCAATGATTATAAACCTGTTCCTGATGCACCTATGAAAACATGTCATAACTGTGGAAGTTCTAACCATCTGGCTTCTTTTTGTAGGAAAAATAAGAATATTAACTCCTTACCTTCGAAATCAGGAGTTAAGAGTCAGTCAGTTAGATACAAACCACAAAATCCTTATTTTCATTGTGGTAGTTTATGGCATTCCATTTATACTTGTAAGGAATATCATAGTCTGTACTATGATTATTATCAAATAAAACCTTCTTTGAAGAAAGTTTCCATTGTTCCTTCTAGTATAAATTCTGATTCAAAGTCTGATAATGTAAATTCTGATAAGAAAAATGTTAACATAAACTCTGATGCTAAATCCGCTGCAAATGTTAACAAACTTAATAAGACCAAAGGATCCAAGCAAGTCTGGGTCCTTAAAACTAATAATTAGTGGTCCTTATGATTGCAGGGCAACAGGAAGAATATTCTAGTTCTGGACAGTGGATGTTCAGATCATATGACTGGAAATAAGGCCCTGCTATCAGACTTTGTGGAGAAAGCTGGCCCAAGTGTTTCTTATGGAGATGGCAACATTGGAAAAACATTGGGATATGGCAATATCAATCTTGGGAATGTCATCATTAAAGAAGTAGCTCTGGTCTCAGGACTTAAACACAACCTTCTGAGTATAAGTCAAATCTGTGACAGAGGTTATCATGTTGATTTCTTTGAAGAACACTGTGAAATTGTGAGTAAATCTAAAGGCAAAGTTGTTCTGAAAGGATATAGACGTGGTAACATTTATGAAGCTAAGCTTTCAACAAGTGCTGATGGCTCTGCAATCTGTCTGTTAAGTAGAGCATCAATTGAAGAAAGCTGGAATTGGCATAAGAAACTCTCTCATTTAAATTTTAACAATATAAATGAACTGGTCAAGAAAGATCTTGTGAGAGGATTGCCAAACACAATATTTGCTCCTGATGGTCTTTGTGATTCATGTCAGAAAGCCAAACAAAGAAAATCCTCATTCAAGAGCAAGACTGAATCATCAATTCTTGAGCCTTATCATCTTATACATGTTGATCTATTTGGTCCAGTAAATGTCATGTCTATTGCAAAGAATAAGTATGTGTTGGTCATAGTGGATGAGTTCACCAGATACACATGGGTGTATTTCTTGCACACAAAAAGTGAAACTGCATCTATCTTGATTGATCATGTCAAACAGTTGGATAAAATGGTCAAAAATTCTGTGAAAATTCTAAGGAGTGATAATGGCACTGAGTTCAAGAATCTGATAATGGAAGAGTTCTGTAAAAGCCATGGAATAAAGCAGGAATTTTCTGCTCCTGGAACTCCACAGCAAAATGGAGTTGTTGAAAGGAAGAATAAAACTCTCATTGAAGCTGCACGTACAATGCTTGAAGAAGCAAAGCTTCCAACCTATTTCTGGGCTGAAGCTGTGCAGACTGCTTGTTTTACTCAAAATGCAACACTCATTAACAAGCATGGAAAAACACCATATGAGATGGTGAAGAAAAAGAAGCCAAATCTGAAATATTTTCATGTATTTGGATGCAAGTGTTTTGTTCTCAAGACTCATCCTGAACAGCTATCAAAGTTTGATCTAAAAGCTGATGAAGGAATCTTTGTTGGATATCCACTTTCCACAAAAGCCTTCAGAGTCTATAATTTGAGAACAAAAGTGGTCATGGAATCTATCAATGTCTCTTTTGATGACAAGAAGATCACTGGTCTTAAAGATTTCGTTGATCATGATCAGCTGAGATTTAAAAATGAAGACTCATATTCTGCTACTGAAAAACCTGACAGTCTAAGTCCTGATACTACAAACTCTGACGGATTAAACTCTGATGTTATTGAAACTGTGGTGACTACGTTAAAGGAAGATGCACCTATGCAGGGGGAGCATACTCAAGATTCTACCACATCTCAAGAAACATTAGAACATGCATCTCGCTCTTCAAGTTCTGATTCATCAAGTTCTGATAAGCCAAGTTCTAATAGTGTTGAAAATCTAAATACTGAAGAATCCAACACAGAGAGCATAGTTTCAGGGGGAGCATCAGAAAATGAAAATGAAGATAACATGGATCATGGGGGAGCATCCAGTTCTAGAGAAAACATTCCATCTGCAAGGAAGTGGACAAAATCACATACACCTGATTTGATAATTGGAAATCCTGATGCAGGTGTCAGAACTAGAACAGGTACTTCAAATGAGTGTCTATACAATTCGTTTCTCTCTCAGACTGAGCCAAAGAAAGTAGAAGAAGCTCTTCAAGATGCTGATTGGGTGCAAGCAATGCAGGAAGAGTTGAATGAATTTAAAAGAAACAAAGTCTGGACCCTATTGCCAAGACCAAAGAATAGATCTGTTGTTGGTACAAAGTGGGTATTCAGAAACAAAACTGATAGTGATGGCATAATTACAAGAAATAAGGCAAGGCTGGTTGCAAAAGGATATTCTCAAGAGGAGGGAATTGATTATGATGAAACATTTGCACCAGTTGCTAGGTTAGAATCCATAAGGATATTTTTGGCTTATGCTGCTCACAAAAAGTTTACTGTCTTTCAAATGGATGTGAAAAGTGCTTTTCTCAATGGAGAATTGGAGGAAGAGGTATATGTTGAACAACCTCCAGGTTTTGTAGATACCAAACATTCAGATTATGTCTACAGGCTTGATAAAGCACTTTATGGACTTAAGCAAGCTCCTAGAGCATGGTATGAGACTTTAGCTCAGTTTCTTCTGGAAAGTGGATTCAACAGAGGGACAATAGACAAAACACTGTTCTACCTCAACCATGGAAAGGACTTACTTTTGGTCCAGATTTATGTTGATGATATCATTTTTGGATCTACAAATGACAAACTTTGCAAGAAGTTTGCCAAACTAATGCAGTCAAGATATCAGATGAGTATGATGGGGGAACTTAGCTATTTTCTGGGCCTTCAAGTCAAGCAGAATGAGGAAGGCACTTTTATTTGTCAAACCAAGTACACCAGAAACTTGCTAAAGAAATTTGGAATGCAAGATTGTTCAAGTGCATCCACCCCAATGGCCACTGCAACAAAACTGGATAAGGATACCGGTAAATCAGTAGATATTACTGACTACAGAGGTATGATTGGCTCTCTACTCTATCTAACTGCTAGTAGACCTGATATCATGTATGCTACCTGTCTTTGTGCAAGATTTCAAGCAGATCCAAGAGAACCTCACTTAACAGCTGTAAAAAGAATCTTTAAGTATCTTAAAGGAACAGCTGCTCTGGGATTATGGTATCCTAGAGAATCATATTTTAAACTAATAGGTTACTCAGATGCAGATTTTGCAGGTTGCAAAATTGACAGGAAAAGCACAAGTGGAAGCTGCCAATTTCTTGGAGGCAGATTGGTTTCTTGGTACAGCAAGAAACAAAAGTCAATTTCCACATCAACTGTAGAAGCAGAGTATATTGCTGCAGGAAGCTGCTGTGCACAGATTCTTTGGATGAAGAATCAATTACTAGATTATGGGTTAACATATTTTAAAATCCCTATTTACTGTGATAATCAAAGTGCTATTGCTATGACAGGTAATCCAGTTCAACACTCAATGACAAAGCACATCAGCATCAGGTACCACTTCATCAGGGAACATGTGGATGAAGGTACAGTGGAATTGCATTTTGTTCCCACAGATCAACAGTTGGCAGATATCTTCACAAAACCATTATGTGAAGCTACTTTTACAAGATTGGTAAATGAACTTGGAATGGTTTCAGGTTCTTTCTTTAAATCTGCTTAGACTTGTTCTGTGTTATCAGACTTTATGCTCAGTATTTACAGAATTAATATCATTGTGTATTCTGTGCTAAATTGATAAATGTCTTTAAGTACTGACTGTTGTCTGATATATGTTTCTAAACTCTGATAAGTGATATGTTTGTTTTAGTACCTATTCAATCCTATGAGGATAACTGTGCTAGATACTGACCTAGTAGTCTTCAATAAACAAATGACTCCATGAAAGAAGTAATTATTTCAATGGAAATCTTATGACACTAGCAAATTCTGATAATTGAGCTTAGTTAAGTTTACTTTGTATATCTTATTACTAAGTCACAAATTAGAATAATGCTACTCATCTGTTAAGTTCTGATACTAGTAAAACTGCTGAGTGCACTAAGTGCTGATAGACCTCTCTTATCAAAAGAAAAAGCAAAAAGATTAAAGAATAAAATCAGGTACTCCTTTGAGATCTAGAGTAAAAATGTGAAAGGGACGACCCAAGTGCATTGCTGGTATTAAGTAAATATGCATTAGAAAAGCAAAATATTTTCTTGGTGACTTTTCACACTCTATGATTACTGGAGAAATACTCTGATAATAGCATAAATTCTAATAAACAGTCGTGACTCACTTACACTGAGAAGCCACTGTAAAATAGAATTTCAAAAGATGCATAAAATGAGCACAAAACAGATGAGGTGGACTCAAGCATGAACTCATTCATCAGTAGGTTTCAGGACAATGACAGATCTTTAGCAAAATTTTAGTTATGCCTTATTTCTAAGATATACTGAAGTGAATCAGCCTTTACTCTTTGTCTGTTTTTAGCTTAATGCACACACTAATCACTCCATCTGAATGATGAAAATTTCTGTGGTGGTCTATGTTATTTTAGATAAACAGTCATTATGTCATTTTTGCATAAATTCTGAGGACAAGTTCTAAGTTCCACGTTCTGATGATTAAGTTCTGACGTCCATAACTCAGAACTTGTATGAGTATTTACTAAGATGGGCATTCCTTTTTCGAGTTAAGAAATTATGTTCTGATGACTGTTAAGTTCTGGTATAGGTCTAAGTTCTGATTTCTCAGTCTAATCCTTTACTTGGCTTATCTGTGAATAAAATTTGATAACAGTCTCAGTTCGAACTCGAATATGTTGAAGTGGAAGATTAATAGTCACTATGATTAGGATTAATGGTATTTGTACTTGTACAGTCCATTGTTTCTTGTGTCTTGTGCAGTCTAGACCATGCTTCCTCTTTCCAATGACTGTTACTCTTTTTCAAAGTCTAGGGAGACGAGGTAGAATTAATTCTACCTGTCAGTATTAAATATCTTTGCATCTCTTGGCATTCTCTTGCCTATTTAAACAACCACTTCACATCAGTCTTTCCATCACATTCTTCTCACACACTTATCCTTCTTCTTCTGTCAAAAACACAATGGTTTGATACAACATGTTTTTGAACACACAAACCTTCACAATGGAGCTCAGTTGTGCTGACTGGCAGCAGGAGTGGCATGTAACAACCATTCCTGAGGAGATCTGGGACTCTGTCCCACAGGAGGTGCTAGCTCACCTTCTATTCTTCGAGATGGATTATCATCACCATCTGGAGCGCCTGGAGGAGGAAAGGCGGGAAGCTATCCGTCAGCAAGAGTGAATCATACGACTCGCCATCTTGTTCGTCGAAGATAGGAAGAGGAAGATGACTTAATCTCATCTTCTTCCTGTTCTTCTTCATCCTCAGCTTTGTTGAAAGTTCTGATGCTGCAAATGTTGGAGATACTGGTGAGGCTGCTACAACTGTAGATGCTGATGAAGCAGGTCCTTCAGGACATACTCCTCCACTGACTCTTCCAAAGTCTGAACTGGTAAAGGAGTTTGTTATCGGGGATGCACCAGTACCTTGGAGTGAAACTCCTGCAGGTCAGGAGTGGACTAAGGAATGGAACTTAATTTCCTGTGTTCCAAATGCTTTACATCTTGCTGAGCACTTGACTAAAGCTGATGAAATGTTACATTCTGATGATTTTAAAACCCAGCTTAGAGTCACTGCATTGAGTACTAAACATTTACAAGGTCTTCATTCTAACACTCATGCAGAGCTACACAAGATTCAGGAGAACTTTATCAAACAGGAACAAGTTTGGAAAATTGATAAGAAAAAGTTCTTCCAACCTACCATTGACAGAGTTGCTTATATTGAGAAAACTCAAGAGAAGCAACAAGCTCAGATTGATCAAATTCTGACAAACCAAGCTTCTCAGCAATCGCAACTTACTGAAATCCAGACCTCAGTGGAACTACTTATCTCTCTTTTATTACCTGCTGATGCCAAAAAGGGGGAGAAGGTAATTAAGTCCAAATGCAAAACCAACAAGACACTGCAAGGAAAGGATGATGGAAAAGATGACCAAGGAAACTCTGGAATGGGTAGTGGTCATAGTCAAGGTAGAAGGTTTACATCAAGACAAGATAGTCACAGAACAAGTTCTGATACTGGGAAAAGAATAAGTTCTGCTGCTGGTAAAAGGATAAGTTCTGATGAACTTCTAGATCTTGATGAGGAAATGTCAAGACAGTTATTTCTTCAAGAAAATCCAGGGATGGACTTGGAAAGTTTAAAGAAAGAAGAAGCCAGACTTAAATCAGAGAAAGTCACATCTAAATCTGAAGCTTCTGGTAAAAAGTTACTTCCAAAACCTAAAGGTATTGTGATCAAAGAAAGGATACATACTGAAGAAACTTTGACTAGATCACAACCACAGATAGATCCAAGATCCAAGGGTAAAGAAAAGGTTGGTGAACCTATCAAGCCTTATGTATCTCCTGAGAAAGAAGAAATTACTGATGGAAAAAATGATCTTGCTCTGACTTCAAGAAAAGTTCTTAAAACAACCTCTGACATGGCTCAAGTTGTTCAGAGTCAAGAAATTGTAAGTTCTGATATTCAGATGAAGCAAGTAACCTCTGACAGTGCTTAAGTTAACTTGATATCAGAAAATAGATCTAAAACACTCCTACCAGGATTCACTAAAGCAAAACAGACTCAATCTTTGAAGACTACTCCAAGTGGTTTTGAAGCAAGAGTAGTTACTGGAAAGGAAGCTAGAGATAAAACTGGATTGGGAAGTGCTGATGAAAGAAGAGTACACAACACTACCGATGATCCAACTTCCTTGAGTGAACCAGGTATTGGAGCAACTCCTGAGAGATTGAATCAACTAGAATCTGTACAGATGGTTTACCATACCTACTTGAAAGAATACATCATGTTGTATTTCATGACAGATGGTAGGGTTTATCATATAAGACAAAATGCCATTCCTTTGAAGTATTTTGAAGAATTGGAGCATGTACTTTTCTTACTTCAAGTGGATGACAGAATAACAGAGACTGCTGCAAACTACTTAAAAGAACAGATTCAGAGATAGAAAAGGCTTTATTCTGTTAAGTCTGACAGCAGATATGTTCCAAAGTACAGAGATCACAATGGGGATATTGTTGATATGAAGCCTAATACTGCACAGATCAGAACATATCTTGGTATTAAGGGACTTGAATTCAATCTTGAATCTGACAAAGCTTATGTCATAAGACTAGACCAGGAGTTAAGGAAAACAAAGATTAATGATCTCAGAGCTGCAATCTTTCAAACTGGTGAAGATACTGCAGAGCTTAAAGGTGTTAAAAGGAGAATGATTGATGAACTAAGATATGCTGAGAAATGTTTGTTGAAGAACTATCTCAGAACAACTCCTGACATCAGAGAGATCAGAAGTTGATGAAGCCAAGTCGAAGATCTATAACTGCTTAAATTCTGATATTTATGCAGATTGAAGTTGTTATCAGAAGTTGGAATTGGTAAAACTTTAAGGACTGTAAGTTGTAGTTATCTAGTCTATTTCTCATGCATTTGTACTTAATGTTTTTGACATCATCAAATATCTGTTTAACTTGTATATTTTGTTAATTTACAAGTTGGGGGAGATTGTTAGATATATTTGATAATGTCATGGCTAATATGTCTTATGTTTAGCTTTCAGATCTTGTGTGAACAGGATAGATCAGTACTTAACTGTTGATCAGTGCTTATACTGGAAGTCAGGACTTAAGGATATCAGTACTTATATTATCAGGAGATAATCATCAGAAGATAGATATCAGAACTTAAGTGCTGAAGGACGATCAGATAAGGACAGTAGCTGATTAAAGGAAAGAAGATAGAGATAAAACATAAGAAGAGATATGCATGAAGAAGGAATTCCATGAAGAATGGAATACTTGGAATAGAAGATATCTGATTGATATATTTTAGGAAGCAGAATTATATTCCATATCAATTAGCGATTATCTTGTAACTGTGTAATATATAAACACAGGCATAGGGTTTACACTATAAGTGTTATCATTATTGAAGTTGTTAATATATATAACCCTAGCAGCTCTCGTGATATTTGTTCATCACTGAGAGGTAACAGTTCCATATTGTAACAGAGTTTATTGTTTCAATAAAGTTTATTTTCTGTTACTCAAGTTCTTTAAGTTCGATTTGAGTGTACTATACACTGTATTCACCCCCTCTACAGTGTGTGTGTGACCTAACAATATATATATATATATATATATTATACTCGGGAACATCGACTCCCGGTTTAGAAAAATGTTCACCTTTGGGTCCCCTATACTAAGGGTATACGCAACTACTACTTATCTCTAGCATAGGTATTATGCAACTTATAAGCATTTGAATTAATAAAGAGATATCAAGATTACAAAACAGACATGCATATATATCATATCAGCATGCTCCAATATATCGCAAGATTTGCTAATAACAATCATGCACTTATCACAAGATAATGCATATACATATATTTACATCACAACAACAGTGTAACGGGTAGAAAACTTGCCTGAGCGACTGGGGGTGGTAAAAGTCCTGGGATGAGTCTGGTAACCTATATACAACATATAAGTTGGAATTAAACCAAAGTCGCTTAAGAATCTATACTTTAACCAATTAGACCCTAACGTTCGCTTTCGCGCTTAACGATTCACTTAAGTCGCTCGAGTACCCTCGGCTCCACCATTTTTAATAAATTAACCATTAAGAATTTTAAGGCGATTCTTTCGCGAGTACCCTACTAACTACCTAATCCACTTTACATAATTGTTTCATATTCCAATTAGTCATTTAAGGGCCTTAAACAAGGTTTCAAAGTAAGGCGAGGGGTAATGGTTCGGTCGCGAAATGCCGTTACTTAAAACGGTCGTTTCTCCTAAACCGTACATCGGATTTAAGCGAACCACATATCAAAACGAAGCTCGTAACATGAACTATCTAATCATGGCAATGGTCAAAACCTAACAGTGAGTTCACGGGTCCTGATGTTAAGAACAAAAGCAGTCTAAGGTAAATCGGGCATTACGGCGGCTATGTTTACGCGATTACCAAATTTGTACAACTCCAAATCAATCCACAATCAATCCCACAATCATTAATACAACCAAACTCCATCCATACTCTACTACAACAGCCCCAACATCTCAAGATTTCCAATTTATACTACTCTCAATCGTGAACTAAAAGCTTATACTTAAGTTTTATTAACTATAAACAAGATTCAATCATCCAAATCGCTACAAACCCAACCAAACTTTAAACACACAAGCATCATGCTTCTCATGAACTATATTAATCAAAACCACTCCTAAATATTCAAAGTAAAACTAGGGTTTGAAGTTTTATACCTTCCTTGAAGCTTTTAATCCATGAAAGATCTTTGGAATGCCCATGGAAGCCTTTATCTATGCTTAAGCTACCTTGACCTTACAAATAAAATCAAGAATCAAAAATTTGTTCTTTAAAGTTACTTTTCACCCTAAACTAAAATGATTTGTTTGAGATAGAAAACCTTTGATTCAAGCACTCAAACTACTTGCTCTTCTTAGTTATGAAATATAGGATCCAAAGAAACAAACCTCTTGAATTATGATTGAGTGGAGCTTGGGTTTGGAAATTTTTCTTCTTGTTTTTCTTCAAAAAACCATGAGCAAGGAGATGGGGGGAAGAGAAATGAATGTGTTTGCTTGGTTGCTTTGTTTTTGTTGTTAATTAACCTTTTACCATGGTAAAATTTGTGTGGCTTATAATCAACCAACAATTCCTTCCCATTGTGTCATGCTTATGTCATCCTCTTATGTCATCTTCCCACACTTGTCTTCTTCTTGTTGGTGTGATGACATCATCATCACTAACCTCTTTGATTAACTCCTAATTACTTGGCTAATGATCGCTGATCTGTTATACGGTTCGCTTAACTTTCATTTTCGTTTATCGTTTGAGGGATCATACACGGGATCTTATTACTTGGGTTCACTTAACCTTTATCAATACATTATATTCCTTTTATGATCCTCTCTTATAATCCTTGAATTTAAATCCTTTTTATCCTGTTACCTTATACTCAATTCTTTCGGTATTTTGTGGATTTTCGGGAAAAATCAAAGTGTTCGAATTTGGATTCTGACAATCTTTACATACGCTCATATACCATATAGAGTACTAATAAGATCTCAGAATAACAATAAAAGAACCCCTACAAAGTGTGGTATGAAAAGTTTTCTTATTTAGCATAATCAGCAAAATCACTATTCATAAGGGTTACAAAAAGTCCAAAATTTTGGGGTTATTACAGATAAAAACCCGCATGACCAAGAAAACTACGGATTCCTTTCACAGAAATAGATGGAGAAAGATTTTCAATGATTCCCACCTTGGCTTTATCCACCTCAAGGCCCTTGCTAGAGACCTTATGCCCAAGAATGATGCATTTTTGCACCATGAAGTGACATTTTCCTAATTGAGCACCAAATTAGTTTCCACACACCTTTTGAGCACCGAACGGAGATTATTCAAACATTCATCAAATGAATGTCCAAAGACGGAGAAGTTGTCTATGAACACTTCGACATTATTTCCAATCATATCAGAGAATATAACCATCATGCATCTCTGAAAAGTGGCAGGTGCACCCATAAGCTAAAAGAAACTCTGCGAAAAGAAAACGTACCAAATGGACAAGTGAAAGTAGTCTTTTCTTGATCTTCTGGTAGAATGCAAATCTGATTGTAACCCGAATAGCCATCCAGAAGACAATAATACTCATGACTAGCCAACCTGTCAAGCATCTGATTAATAAATGGAAGAGAGAAGTGATCATTCCTCGTGGCTTTATTCAACTTTCTGTATTCCATGCATACCCTCCATCCTGTGACTATTCGAGTGGGGATGAGCTCGTTCTTCTCATTTGCTACCACAGTAATACCTCCTTTCTTAGGTATAAATTGCACGGGGCTCACCCAAGAACTATCAGAAATAGGATATATGATTCCTGCATCCATCTATTTTAGAATTTCCTTCTTCACCACTTCTTTCATGATAGGATTAAGTCTTCGTTGTTGCTCAATAGTCGGCTTGTTACCTTCCTCTAGCAGAATTTTATGCATGCAGTACGAAGGGCTGATCCCTTTTATATCTGCTATAGTCCATCCGATGGTTGATTTGAATTCTCTCAAGATCCTCAAGAGCTTGTCCTTATTACAACCTGAATGGTCAGATGCAATAATAACAGGCAAAGTAGATGCATCACCTAAAAAAGCATACCTCAAGTGTTCAGGCAATGGTTTAAGCTCCAAAGTAGGTGCTTCCTCAATAGATGGTTTGAGCTTTCCTTCAGCATTCTTGAGATCAGTATTACCAAGAGATTCAAATGGCATGTCTAGCTTTCGCTTCCAAGGAGAAGCATTTAGATATTGTAGTTGCTCATTGCCTTCCTCATCTTCACTGTCAAATTCCCCCAATAAGGCTTTTTCTAAGGCATCAGACCTTAGCACATAATGAAGTTTTGAAGTTACTGCAGAATTAATCAAATCCACCTTGAAGCACTCATCATCTTCTGTAGGGAATTTCATCGCATTGAATACATTGAATGTCACATCCTGATCTTGCACCCACATAGTAAGTTCACCTTTTTGCACATCTATCAAGGTACGGCCTGTAGCCAAGAAAGGTCTTCCCAAGATTATGAGGATCTTCTTATCTTCCTCGAAATCCAGAATGACAAACTCTGCAGGAAAGATGAGCTTATCCACCTTTGCTAACACGTCCTCCACGATGCCTCGTGGGTATGTAATAGAACGATCAGCCAATTGTAGAGACATGTCGGTGGGCTTTGGATCAGGCAAATTCAACTTTTTGAAGATAGACAACGGCATCAAATTGATGCTTACTCCCAAATCGCAAAGGCACTTGTCAAATGATAACTTGCCAATGGTGCAAGGAATGGTGAAGCTACCTGGATCCTTAAGATTTGGAGGTAATTTTTGTTGTAGCACAGCACTGCACTCTTCCGTTAGAGCAATGGTATCAAGATCATCCAGTTTCACCTTTCTTGAAAGAATACCTTTCATAAATTTCACATAACTAGCCATTTACTCCAGAGCCTCAGCGAAAGTTATATTTATGTGAAGTTTCTTGAACACCTACAAAAACTTACCAAACTGCTTATCTAGCTTTTGTTTTTGCAATCGCTTAGGAAAAGATGGTGGAGGATAGAGTTGTTTCTCCCCTATATTACCCTCAGGCAGAGTGTGTTCAACAGTAGTCTTCCTTGGTTCCCCATTTTTCTCCTTTTGCTTCTCTTCTTCATCTACAACTTCAGCTTCTCCATCTTTTACTTTTTCAGCTTCAACAACTTTTCCAGACCTTAAGGTAACAGCTTTGACTTGCTCCTTAGCTTCCTTCCTGCCTGGCACTTCAGTATCGCTGGGAAGTGTGCCAGGTTGATGATTGAGCATGTCATTGGCTATTTGACCAATTTGATTCTCCAAGGTCTTGATAGAAATAGCCTGACTTTTACACAACAGCTTTAACTCCTCGAAATCAGCACTAGAAGGTGGAGCAACACCTCCTTGTTGAGGATATGATTGCCTTTGAGCATATTGCTGAGGTTGCTGGAATCCAGGTGGATTAAACCGTTTACTTACAGCTTGCTGATATGGTTGCTGAACAACATTCTGATTGTTGCCCCAGCTGAAATTGGGATGATTTCTGTTATTAGGATGATAAGTAGCTGACACAGGCTGCTGCGGTCACTGATAAATTGTTCACATACTGAACAAATTCATTAACAAGAGAACACTGATCTGTAGCATGAGAGCCTGCACAAAGCTCACAGATAATAGCTATTTGATTGACTCCATAGTTGGCTAAAGAATCGACCTTCATAGACAATGATGGAGTTGCGCTGCAATAGCTGTAGCTGCATCAATTTCCAAAATACCTGCTACCTTCCCAGGCATCATCCTTTGAGTTGGGTTTTGATGCTCATTTGTAGCCATAGTTTCAATGAGATTATAGGCCTCCGTATAGCTTTTGGCCCAAAAGGCGCCTCCAGCAGCTGCATCGAGCATGGGCCGAGATTGGGCCCCCAAACCATTGTAGAACCCAGTGATCACCATCCAGTCAGGCATACCATGATTTGGACACTTTCTCAACATCTCCTTATAGCACTCCCAAGCTTCGCACATAGATTCTGTTGGTTGCTGTGCAAACTGAGTAAGAGCACTCCTCATAGCTGCAGTCTTGGCCATTAGATAGAACTTTACCAGAAACTTTTACGCAAGATCTTCCCAAGTAGTGATGGACCCAGCTGGTAGAGAATGTAACCGGTCCTAAGCTTTATCCCTCAGAGAGAATGGGAAAAGCCTCAGCTTGATAGCCTCATCAGTAACACCATTATATTTGAAAGTACTGCAGATCTCGATAAAATTCCTAATGTGCATGTTGGGATCTTCAGTCGTGGCACCTCCGAAAGAAACAGAATTCTGCACCATCTGAATAGTGCCCGACTTAATTTCAAAAGTATTGGCCTGAATAGATGGATGAATGATGCTTAACTAAATGTCATCAATCTTAGGCCAAGAAAAGTCCATAAGAGCTGGATCTGCTGGAACTATACGATCACCCATGATTACCGGTTCTTTCTTTTCACTCTCTTTATCCGAATCTTCAAAATCTAACTTCTCCGAAATGTCAAGAAGTGAATCTATCTCCTCAACCGTATCTAGAGTCCTCTTACGAGTGCGAGAACGTGTTTGCATAAACGCTCGCTAGAGTACCTGAAACACAACCGGAAACAATAAGTAACAAGTCTTAATCAATGGGTCCTAATGACCACTGATGGCAAGTACATAAACTAAACAAATTAACACCGAGTCCTCGGCAGCGGCGCCAAAAACTTGTTAGGCACAAAGCATGCGCTGCGTTCGTAAGTAATATAGAATGATTTCTAGTTCGTTCCCACAGAGACTCTGACTAATTATGTTCAATTAACACTTACTCACCAATGTATGATTACTTCTCAATGTCAAGACAATAACACTTAAGGTTGATTAACTAATTATTAACTACTATTAACTACGAGAATAAAACACTTAAATTAACACTTGAATTAAAAATATTAAACACACATGAGATCATAACTTCATTACTACTTCATTCAATAGTTATTGTTATTACCATTAGCATGTAACGGTGATGATATTAATCGAACAACACAAAACTGATAAAAGCCAACTTTCGTTGCATAAGTACCATTCTACCAAGCATCTACAATTAAGATAGAAGTTGAATAGGCATTAATTATGTTGAGACCCTATATGTCTACAGAATTTGACAACATAACGATTTAAGCGCAAGTTATTCATTATGATTACACAAGGCAAGTAAAACGGTTAAAGTTACCCACTAATCATGCATACAATACATGAACCTGTGCTAGCATGGCAAGTTCTAAATCTCAAGATTCACTGTCGCTTCACAAGAGATTAACATGCTATCTTATATGTTCGCGACGCACATAAGACGAATAAGCACAACCTATGCTAGATATCATATAATCATCACATACCAAGGTATTAAACAATTAACTAAAGAAATCCATAGTAAATCCGCCACGATCCCATGATCACGATTAGCCCATGATAGAACTCATCATCACCATGGGTTCATATGAAAACATGATAATCACATAACGATATAAACTAATAAAAAAACTTATTAAAACCAGAGTACGTTACAAGAGTATTAAGGTTCAAAGTAAAGAAAACTAGCATTCACTGTTACAACGAATAAAAGAATCACAAGATAACGTATGCTTCCTCTTCTTCGTTGTGGTGTACTAAAATGGTCTTCTTAATCTTCTCTCCTTGCTCCTTACTTGTTGCTTGTTATTGTGAAACGTCTCTCAAGTAGGTTTATATAAGAGCCCACAAGAAATAGCAGTCTCAGAAGCCCAATAGAAGTTGAATTATAAATATCCAGAATATAAAATTACGACCCCAGGCGGCCGCCTCAGTTCCCACGCGGGCGCCTGCATCTCTAGGCGATCGCCTGCATATCCCAGGCGGGCGCCTGCACAGCTTATGGAAAATCATCTTTCTGTTCCTAATTTTGCTGAATTCTTCGCACAACTCCCCGTAACTGGTTCCAAGTACTTCCCTAGGCTTATTATGATGAATTCTCCCTAATTACGCAAGTTATACCCTAAAATGCAAAAACACGAGAAAAACGCATCAAATACACAAAATACTTGATTTCAAGGCATCAATTCAAGCTATTATAAGACGTTCTAAGTGGTATAAAATGCCACTTATCAATTTTCAGACTTACATTGACCTTATTCTTTGTAGTAAGTGAGCCAAAGATTATTTTGGACACTTGCTTACAATTGCCTATTTTAGTACTATGTATACCATTCAGTAGGTGTATGTCAGCTACTTTATTATTTAAAGTGGACATAATAAATCTAGGAAAGAAAATTTCTTTACCTCTAGCTGACAGGGGCATAGTTAGCCTGATTGCAAGTTCTTCCAGGATCAGCAGACCAACATTCAAGTGTCTGTTGTGGGCAATTGAATACACCAGCTTTTGCACCACACTTGAAATGTTGTCATATCCTGTCTTCCTGCATGTAAAGACTCTCACCACTGAATCAAAAATATATGACCACTCCTTCCTTAGATTAGTTCTATTTAGACTTGATATGTTGATTCTTCCACCATAGTTGATGAAGTCCAAAAACTCAATCAGCTCATCAGGAGTTGACACCTCCAGCAGATTTGCAGTACACAGTCCCAAAGCTAGGTTCACATCATGCTCATTAAACTCAATTTGTTGACCTCCAACTGAGCAAGTCACTACCAAGGATACAGCATCATCATGCATCACAGTCCTCACCACAGTTGTAGTCCAAAAAGCATGCAACACATCCAGGTACAATACTGGATTAGCAGGCAAGGCTTCTGCAATGTAAGATTCAGACAGAAATTTCACAAACCCCTTGAAACTGTCAGGGGCTTGGTTAGCATCAGTAAAAGCCAAGTAGTTTGTTCCTTTCTCTAGGATAGTTGCTCTAATAGTGTTTTGTGCCATTGTAGTATAGTAAGAGAGAATGGGTAAGAAGAATGTTTTAGAAAGGAGTAGAAATGAGAGAGAGATGGGTTTTTGCTTGAAAGGCTAGATCAATTTAGATCTCGAAGTTGTAAGTATGTGTTTGTATCAAGAAGTCTGGGTATTTATAGTAAAAGTAAATGACTTATCGAGAACTCAAAAATAGACGTTTGGAGTTTGTCTATCGAGAAGTCAATTTAAGAAATGAAATACATGTCTAGAAGTCATTTTAAGTTACTCTTTTAGAGAACTCAAAATTGACTTATCGAGATGTCAAATAAATACCCAGTTTGTCCAAAATGTGGACTGAATTAATTCCAATTTTTATTTGAATAAATTCAAAATAAAATTAGAATGAATTTTCCAAAAGTATTTTACCAAAATAATTTATTAAATTAAATTATTTCAGTTCTGAGTTATTGATAAGTCAAAAATTACACTTGTAGAGAACTCTGTGAATTAATACTACTAGAGAACTCTACAAAGATTTATCGATAAGTCATATTAAGCCTATCGAGAAGTCACTCGAGAAGTCAGTAATTGACTTATCGAGGACTCACTCGAGAAGTCCTAAAATGACTTGTCGAGAAGCCAATTTTTACTTATCGAGAACTCAGTTCTCTATATACTTTTGGTTTTTGTAATTCTGCCTTGTGTTAATTTTATATATTAAGAATGTAAATTAACAACTGAGCAGTTTACTTAGAATTTGAAAAATTCCAAGTTGAATTTGAATTTGAAAAATAAATATGCAGATATTTCTGAAATATTTATAATTCATATTTTAGTTAATTTTCCAATTTAATCAAATTAATTTTAATTTACTGGAGATTAATTTGCTGCAAAACATTAGCTGAGTTCTTGCCTTAGGATGAAGAGTTAAGCATTCCAATTTCACCTACAAGTCTAGTGAAAGTTGCTTTATCCAAAGGTTTAGTAAAAATGTCAGCTAATTTTTTTTCTGTGGGTACAATATTCAGCTTCAGTTGTAGAAGTTGATACATATTGTTGTTTCTTGCTATACCAGGATATAATTCTTTGTCCAAGAAATTGACAGCTTTCACAAGTACTCTTTCTATCAAACCTGCATCCAGTAAAATCTACATCTGTGTAACCAACAGCTTCAAAACCAGTTCCCTTAGGATACCATAATCCCAAGTTTGGAGTTTCCTTCAAGTATTTGAAGATCTTCTTTCTCCCCCTGAGTTTGTGCAATTAAATTCAGGTGTATGAGATGAGCTTCCATTTTCATGATTTTCCTGTTGAGTAGTTTCTTCATTTTTCTTTTCTGACAGACTACATAAATTTCAACTTGAGCAAACTCCAGCTTAGGCATGTCTCTTACTAACTCCTTTTTGACAAGGTGTTAATTTTCTTGAAATTCAAGTAAGACAGATTTTTATGCCATAGCTTGTTTACTTCTTCTCATGCCTTGGTGTAGAAGCAACAAACACCATCCTTATTTGTTGAGTCAAAATCTGCAACAAACAAGCTTCCTTTCCTTGCTTCTTTTGGAGCAACTTCACCGGTTTTCTTACTGATAATAGTGCATTCTTCTTTGTTGAGTAAGACTTAAGGCCTTTGTCAGCAAATTTGCTAACTCTGAGAAGATTCACTTCAAGACCAGCTACCAGTGCTACATCATCAAAGATAACATTTTCAGAAACAATCTTTCCATATCCCATTGTGAATCCTTTATTGTTGTCTCCAAAGGTCACCAAAGAGCCAGCTTTCTTCTCAAGATGTGATAGCAGGGCCTTATCACCTGTCATATGCCTGGAACATTCACTGTCTATGATCCAGATGACTCTCTACACTATGCCCTGCACACAATGAGTCTTAAGTGTGTTTGGAAACCCAAGCAGTGTTGGGTAGTTTCTTCTTAGTAACTTGTTCAGCAGAAGCAGAATGAGTTATATTAGAAAGAATAGAATTCAGTGTCTGTTGTGCATGTTTTTCTTCTGATGTGGACTCATTTCTTGTTTCTTTAAGGTCTACTCTCAGTTTGTGGCAACTCTTCATTACTTTCAAGTTGCAAGGAATGTAGTCAAACTTGTCACAGAATGAATAGGGATCATTTGATTCTACTTCATTGTATTTGCAAGTTCCTTCAGTTGGCTTTCTAACAACCTTTTTACAAAGGTGAGTTAGATGATTTGCAGAGCCACATTTTTCACACTTCTTTCTAGGAGGATTTGCAACATAAGCAAAATTATTGCTTTTGTTTATCCCTATTTTCCTAATTCTATTTTTCCTTTTCTTTCTTGCATCTTCAGTTTTGGTTTCTTTAACAGGAGTCTTGGGACTTTGTTTGTTCATGAGCTTCTCTTCAGTATTGGAAGACTGAACTGATTCTTCAGTTTTCTTCTCTTTATCTTCATCAATAATTTCTTGCTTGATAATCAGTTCTTCTTCACTGAAGTTGACTTCACACGCTTTGAATATAGGTGCATTAAGCTCTTTCAAAAAGGTTGGAGCATTCTTAGTTTTCTTTGCTTTCCCCTTGTCACCTACAGTCTTCTTTTTGTCATTCATGGCATCATAGTCAAGTTCAATAGCAATGTTTTCACATGGCTTATTCTTCTCATGATACTGTCCGACCAGTTCAGATGCATTTCTGAAAAATTTCATCTTCATTTCATTCTTTTCCAGCTTCTTCTTTAGCACTGCTTCAATTTCATTTGCACACTTGAGCTTATTCTTTAGATAAGTATTTTCTTGTTTTAAAGCTTCAAGCTCCACCAACAGCAATTCAGTTTCTTGCTTCTCACTTTCAAGCATCTCATTTATCTTTGTTAATTTGCTAACTTCTTCATTAGCAGCAACCATGCTTGTGTGAATGTGAAACATTTATGTGCTCATCTTTTCAACAGTTTCCTTATATTGATTTATATTTAAATCAATAGTTGTAAGAGTTGGTGTCTATGATTTAGCTGAGGATGATTCTCCTTGCTCCAGGGCCATGAATGCATAATTACCAAATTCTTCATCTTCATCATTCTCAGAGTCATCCCAACTTTTACCCTATGCAATATAAGCTTTGCTTTGTTGTTTCCTTAGAAGAGCTTCATACTTTGCTTCAAGTTCAAGATAATCCTTGTCTTTCTTTGCTTTCTTGGGGTTCCTGCATTCTGTAGCAAAGTGGCCTTGTTCATCACAATTGAAGCATCTTATATTAGATATGTCAACAGATCCATTTCTGTAGCCATTCTTGCTATCAGAATTATACTTTCCTTTTTCTTTCCAGCTGTTGTCTTTATTGAAAGTCTGTCCTTTAATCCTGAAGTATCTTGGCTTCTTTACTCGAATATTAGAGAATTTTCTAGCCAAATAGGCCATTGACTGATCTGGCTCATCCAGTTCTTCAAGAGTGTAGAACTCATCTTTTTCTAATTCCAGAATGACTTGTTCTTGTGAATCATTTGTTATTTGTTCACTTGTTGAGGCAACTGGTATTTGAAATATTGACTCATCAGTTGATGTTTGGCTTTCATTGACAATTAAAGCACTTGAACCATCTACAACATGTCCTTGGTCAGATCTCAATGATTTTCTCTGATTCATTTCAAGTTCATATGTTTTGAGAATTCCATATAGAACTTCCAGTGTTATCCTACTTAAGTCTCTTCCTTCCCTGATTGCTGAGATTTTTTGTTCCAAATGATCAGGAAGAGTAAGCAAGAACTTCAGGTTCACTTCTTCAGCTGCAAATCATTTATCAGCTTGTTAAACCTTTCAAACACATCAGTAATACTTTCCTTTGGCTTTGCCATAAAACCCTCATACTGTGAAATCAGTATTCTTCTTTGGTTCGACCTAACTTCTTCAGTTCCTTCACAGAGTATCTCAATCTTTTCCCATATTTGCTTGGCAGTGTCACAATTGACAATGTTGTTGTACATCACATTGTCAAGTGCCTCAATCAATATTAATTGCAAGCTACTATCTAAGGAGATTTTCTGGATTAGCATATCTTTAGCATCTGGTGTTCACTTTGATCTTCCTTTGTCAGTTAATCTTCACCATTGATCTTGCACATTCTTCAAGCTGCTTTTTGTAGACTTGTCAATCCAGCTGTTGGATTGTTTGTTGATTGTTTATCTCGAATATTGAACTGATCTGCAACTTTGTACTTTGAGATTGTACCTCGAGATCTCCAGTTTAGGTCTATAGAACATTTGACATCTCGATAAGTATATTGGCTTATCGAGATCTCTAGTACTCCATATTTAGTTTGGCTTGAAGAGGTCTTCAGTTCTCTATAAGAGAATTTTGGCTTGTCGAGATCTCTAGTCTTCACATCTTCACTTAGACTTATCGATAACTCTTAGTTCTCTAATGTCTTCTTGACTTGTCGATATCTCATAGTTCTCTATTCAAATTAACTTGTCAATATCTCAGAGTATCTAGTGATCTTGTCGATATCTCTGAGTTCTCTAGTGAATTTTGACTTATCGATATCACTGAGTTCTCTAGTGGAACTTGACTTATCGATAACTCAGAGTTCTCTCATGAATTTAGATTTGTCGATAACTCTGAGTTCTCTAGTGAGGAAATGACTTATCGATATCTCCAATCTTCATGTCTTCAATTTGGCTTGTCGATATCTCTGAGTTCTCTAGTGGAACTTGACTTATCGATAACTCAGAGTTATCTAATGAATGTAGACTTGTCGATAACTCCGAGTTCTCTAGTGAAGAAATGACTTGTCGATATCTCCGATCTTCATGTCTTCAATTTGGCTTGTCGATATCTCTTAGTTCTCTAGTAGCTTTCCTGACTTCTCGATAAGCCATTCTAGAGTTCTCGAATGACTTTTTATAACATTAAATATGTGACTTGTAGATATCTTGACTTAGAGTATTTTTCCTAAAACAGATTTATTCAACTCCAAGCTTCTTTATAATTCTTCTTAGGCATGATCTTAATCTTCTTCCAGATAGAATTCTTAGGATTGACACTGTTTATAGAAAAAGGCTCCAGTCTGCTCCTTTGACATTTTTACAGACTTTAAATGTTACAAGTACAAAATACAGATTAAGATAACAATACAACTTACTTAGGGTTGACAAAATGTCTTAGTCTTGTTAAAGTACAGTCATGTCTTTTACAACAGTCTGTAAGTATAACACGACGGATAATTGACAGAATTTTGACAGTTTATTTATTTTAAATGGCTATTTTGGGCTATTTTGTTTGGTTAATTTATTTTACTTTATTACTTTTGACAGTTTATTTTTGAGAAGGTATAAAAGCAAAATTCATTTTCATTCTTTTCTTTTATCATTCTCAAATCAATTGCTCTAACTCTCTTCTTCTCCAAACCAAATACTCTCTCTCTATGCAAATTCCCGTACTTTAACAATGGCACCAGTAGTCAAAATCATGTCTCAGTCTGGATTCATCTATGAAAAGAACAACTTCGTAGCTCTTGTGAACAAGGAAATTCCACAATCTGAAGATTTTCACAAAATGATGGATTTTGTGAAAGGTTGCAAACTCAGTTATGCTATGCTGGAATCACCCACAATCTACTGTGAAGTTGTGGAGGAGATATGGACAACTGCTGTGTACCAGTCTACATACAAAATTATATCTTTCACTCTCAAAGGTAAGCAATTCTGCATTAACAGTGACATAATTCAAACATGCTTTAAGATTCCTAAAAACACTACTACTGTTCTACAAACAGATGCTAATTTAGTTACCATGCTTAATTTTGTTAGCTATGCACTCCCTACCTCTAAGTTAAGTGAGATTAGGAGGCTAGGTCTTAAAAAAGAATGGAGTTATCTGTGTGATGTAGTTACCAAGGTATTTTCTGGTAAGGTAAGTAATTTTGATTCTGTCAATACTGCCATGCTTAACATGCTTTATATGTTAGTTACTGATAATTATCATAATTTCAGTGACATGGTTATGTTTGAATTAGGCTATAAATTAGGGGAAGTTAATAAGAGAGGTAAAAGTGTTTATTATGCTAGATTCTTTATGATGCTTGCTAACCATCTTATAAAGAATATTATTATTAAGAACCCAACCAACAAACTGAATTGTTGGGTTCAAGAAAGAAGAATCATTGCAGATCTCAACAGAGTAAGTCACCACAAAGAGGTGCCCCTCTTCTACTTCCCAATCATGGAGGGCCCGCAGGTAAGTGAGGTAAGAACCACTGTCACTACTCTTCCAACCTCACAAATTTCTTTGCCTTTAAGTGAAGACATGGCATCTGTGTCAATGACCCAACAGATGCCTACCCAAGCTACCAAAATAAAATATTCAAAATCCAAAACAAAGAAAGCCCCCTCTGGTTTCTCTCAAAAGAAACTAGTTGCAAAATCTACCAAACCTAAATAGGGGAGTGTGCAGGGTAGTGAGTTGGGTGAGGGATAGGGTGAAAATCAAAGAAACCCTAAGGATAAGGTTGGTGAGGAAAGTGTACCCAAACCTAGCCACACCACAGTTTCCCAACAAACTGTGGTAGTTAATAAGGAAATTAGCACAATTCTAGTTTCATCCTCCCAAAAGGATGTTGCTATTGAAACAAGCTCCCAACCAGGAGCACAGGCCAAGAGGGTAAGGGACACAAGTTCACCTCAAACCTATGCCAGAAAGAAGAGATCTAAAATCCTTGGGGATGCACAAGGAACACACACAGTGCAAATTGGAGTTAAAGACTCAGTCACTGCACCATCTCAAATTCAGCTTGATGTGGCTCCAATAAATGTGGAGTCACAACCAAAATATTTTGTGATAGAAGCACCTCAAACACCAAACTCTCCTACAAATTATCTGGATGTGGATATGATTAACACATCAATTCCTGATTCCCCTTCTTTAACTCTGTTGGGGAAGCCAAAATCTAGTGCAAGTGAGCATCATCTTTTAGATGATTTGTTGGCTTACTTGCCAATTCTTTCAGGTGATATTGAGACATTTGTGCCTAAATTTTCATCAATATGCACAGAGTCTACAATAATCTCCACTCCAAACTCATTCATTTCTTCTATTTCGGTGGATATTTTTCATCCTTCGGTTAGTGATTGTATCCTGACGGATGTGCCTAACAGCAGTCATCCGTCGGCTAGCCTAACTACTATCCCGATGGATGTTCCTCATCTGTCGGTACTCTCTACATACACTGAAAATTCAACAATTGTGACAAGTGTAGATGAGTTAGTAGTTGTACAATCACTCTTAGGATTGAGGGAAGGGAGTGAAATGAGTGAGAGGCTGGGTTGTTGCCAGGCAAAAGGAGAGGAAAGGAGTGACCAAATGCAGGCTATTTTTTCTAGCCTGACAAAAGAAAGTGAGAGGAGTTCCACCTTAGAAGGTGAAGGTGAGGGTGTGAGGGTGGTGAGCCAAGGAGAGCCCTTGATGCAACAAAAGAGAGATCATAAGAGAAATGCAGGTACATGAGTTATAAGGGTGGACACCATTGCTTGTGAGTCAATGGATGTCAATGATGCAGACAGAGAGAAACTACTTCAGCATGATCAAGCTATCATAGATTCCATCTCTTTGGATGCTGAGACATTTACTCATCCGGTTCTAACATATCAACTTTTGGCTGGACAGGGCAATAAAAATGCAGAAAAAATGCTTAACTTGGTACATACAACTGAATCAATGCAAAGAGCAAAGGATGACACCACAGCCATGCCACCTAGAGCTGGTGATGATGTTGACTATCGTACTGGTAAGTCTGAAGACTTTTTTAGAGATGATGGTGATGATGGTGAAGAGTTCATGGACATAGGGGGAGAAGCAGGCCCTAGCTCTAGATCAAACATTCCTCCTTGGGTATTTTCTAAAGAGTGTGATGAGCAGCATTTCAAGACAACTCTTTTTCACATCATCCAACACACACACAATGCTATTCAAGCTACTACCAATGCTAGCACGAAGAAGCTTTAACAGGCACATCTCAACTCTTTGCAACTACATCAAATCCAAGCTCTTCAACACAACCAATATGTCAATTCAATCAAGACAGAGATTGACCAAGTCAAGAAGAGTGTCTCTGAAAGATTGGATGCTACATTTCCAAATACAACAATGTTGGACATTAATAGACAGTTGAGGAGAAATTCTAATCTTACAACCAAAGTGGAGTCTTTGGACACTAGACTGCAAACAGTAGAAGCCTCTCTAACAGCTATTCATCTTCATCAAGCACAACAAACTCAGTTGCTGCAAAAGCTGGTGGCTACACAAACTTCTACCTCCACTCTACTCGATGATAACAAAAAGGGGGAGAAAGAATCAACAATCCAAGTCAATCAAGCAGAGCCAACCAGTGAGGGGGAGCATATGGTAAATGTTCAAATCAGTCAAGTAATTGTTCCAGAAATTACTCCGCTAAAGCCACCAGTATTAGACAACATTGATCTGATCCAAATAGCAACTGCTAAACTTGATTCAAAGACAAATCCAAAGATGCTTGATGTTGCAGCTGTTGAGAATGAACTAGATGAAAAATGGAAGAAGATTGATGCAGATATTTAGAAGAAATTTGGTCAGCTACAGAAACCAGACAAGACTTTTCATCACCATTCTCAAGTCAAACATATCTCAGTGCATAAAATAAGTCTAGGCAACTTGGAAAAAGGCCAAACTTCATGCATTAAATCTCCAAAAGGTAATCTAATTTTGAAGCCTAAAAGGAACTATTCAAAGCTCTCAGACAAAAATCCTATGGATCTTATGTTTGAGACACCTAGGCCAGATGAAAAGAAGTTGTTGGCAAGGTCAATTGCATTTTACAAGGATCCATCTGATTCAGTTCAAAAGAAGAGAATTTCCAAAATTTACAGGAATGGAAAAGAAGCAGGCTTCTCTAGATGCTAAGAAGCTCAAACAAAAGAAGAAGTAAGCTGCTATCTTGGCCAAAATTCAAGTTGTCAAATCTACAACTGAGATTTCTGAAAAACCACATATGATTACTGAAGCTCAAGATCAACAAATGCAAAATGAACCTCCGCAGAAAAGAAAGTTCAGGTACAAGCTTCACTCTAAAAGAAAATTGGACTTTAGTGATGAGGAAATGGAGGACTACATTCCCAAAAAGTCTACAACATCAACTCAAACATCCATGCCCTCAGTGGTGCATGAGGAATTCAAGGTGGATCCAATAAAGAACTTTCATGGTGAGCCTATTATTCCCAAGGATGAGCCAATTGACTGGGAAAGTTTATCAATTCCTGAATTCAACTTACCTATCTTCAACAAGCCAAAGCTTAGAGCAACCAAGAAAGTGAAGCATGTGACTCTTAGATCCAAGACCATAACCAAATCTCAACCCACAGTCAACAAGGAGGATCTCTTATACATCTGTGACATCAAGAAGTTTTCTGAAATAAACCTCTACTTGGATGAATTGGAAAAAGTAAGAGGGATTGATGCTCATAGACATCTTCCTGAAAGGCTAGTGTTCAAGTACAAGGGAGGGAAAGAAATCACATGGCCACTTCACATGATTCTTCAAGAAAGCCAATCTATACTGATAAATGTCTATTCATCCTTCAAGAAAAACTTTGGATTTAATGTGACTGCAAGGAGAATAGTCCTAAAGAAAATAGAAGATCTAAGGAGCAATAGAACCAGAGATGCACTCCCAAAGACTCTATCAATTCCCTTCACATGAAATATAGTGCATTTGAGGCCTTTGTGGCTGATGAAATTCATGGATGATAAGGGATTTAGAAGATTCTTCAGACTGGATGAACAATTGAGTATCTCTAGCAATGAGACTCTATTGGAAATACAAGAAATGTTGGATCTATCTGAAGCTGATGAACTTCAATTCCACAGTCAACTCCAGAATCAAATAGAAGAAAACAACAGGAAGCTTGGGAAGAAATCCAGACAATCAAGGAAATAGAATCATCTGCTCAAATTAGAGGAGCACCTTGAAAATGATTGTGAGAACTCTTTGTACACTTTGCTTTATTCAATTTTCAATAAATTTTGTAGCACTTATCAGTTTTATCTACTACTTTTTAATCTGTATTTTTAGGGTGTTTTGTTATCATCAAGTTTCTCTTAATTTATGGCTACAATTCCAGTAGACATAAATTGGAGGAGATTGTTAGGAATATGTTGTGAACTTGATGATAAGTTAAACGAAACACCTTAATAGATTTAACTTACTGAAATTTGTAGCTCTCGATGGATGATCTAATATAGTCCCGACGGATAAACTTTATAGTCCCGACGGATGATAATTTGACATCCATCGAGAGTGTAGCTTATATAACAAATAAGTATTGTAGCACATTTCTGCAAACAACATATTTTAGTCTGATAGGTTGTGTAGGGTTCTCTAAGTCATGTTGACTACTAGATTGATATGCAGAATAGGTTGACTAATTGTAAATATGGGATGTCTTGTAATTCTGTATAAGTGAAATAGAGTCAAGTGGCAGATAAACTCCCGACAGATGATCTACAAGACTCCCGACGGATGATCAACAAAGCTCCCTACAGATAATCATCAAGACTCCCGACGGATGACAAACATAGTCCCGACGGATGATCAAATTCAAAATAGCTGTTGATAGTGACAACATAGTCACATGCATTGGGTGTTTGCAAAAGGAATGTGGCAGCCTTTTAAGCAGGATTATGAGAACAAAGAAGCATTACCATTTACATGCAAATGTGAAGATATTCAAAGATGCTGGAATAGAGTAGTGAAATAGCACGGAGTTAGACTAGATATGTTTTATTTTATTATCTTGTCCTACTGTCATGTAAACTGGGTGATTTATAAACCAAGTGTATAGAGTAGAACATTTAACTAAGCAAATACATTTTCCAGAGAAATATATCAAGCTGTATTCTGTAAGAATTTCTGTGTAGTTTGTTTGTTCTACTTGTAAAGCAGCTGTGAGCTTTTCAAAGCTTCACAGAGTTCTCATTCTGATATATATATATATATATATATATATATATATATATATATATATATATATATCTGGTGGATACATTCAAATCCACCAGAATGTTTTAAAGCCTTGTGTTTTATTACTTAGTGTGTTGATTTCAATTATCTTTCTATTCCGCACTTTAGCAAATCAAACATTGTTATATGTATTAAGTTAGAACATTTTAAAATCAAGAAAAGGAGCCAGAATTACATTCAACCCCCCCCCCCTTCTGTAATTCTTATTGTATTGTTAGGGAATAACATGTATGTTGTGTCATAAGTAATTCTCACTGTGATAATGATGTAATGGTCCTTAGACTTGAAATCATTATATTTTCATACGAGAATTAATGTACTTTGATTACATTAAAAGTTACCTTTGACCGGGTAATGATACAAGTGTATTTCGGGTATATTATCGATCGTATGAGAAATATGAATGATCTAGAAAGGATTTAACCCTCCTAATTTTAGGAGTGATATTATTGGCCTCTTGTGTGAGCTAGAGTATGAATTGCGTGGTCACGCTCAAATGTTGATTTGATATGATAGTCTAGTCATTGATTAAGGAAACCTGGGTTAAATATTGATGAGGATAACACATTACATGCCTCTAGTTTAATCTATAATATGTGGTTAAATAAATTATATTACATTATACATTATTCACGAAAGGTTAAATCGATCACCGATTGAATTATGATTACTTGGGTAGCAATGATGTATTACTAGATGCCGCTCATTGTTTACGATTTTAAATTAGATTAAAATTCGTTGCCAATTTAATAATAACCTATAGGGTCACACACAAAGAATGCTTGAAGGATTATTTAATTTAATTTGGATTTAAATTATATTAAAGTAATTCAAATTATTTATAATATTAATTAAGTATGACTTAATTAATTAGATAAATAATGATATTCAAATTTACTAATATAAATCATGAAATTCAGTTGTTAAATAATTAAGTGTAACCTAATTATTATATAAATAGGAATTTCGAATTAATAATAACTCCTAATTAGCTAAAAGTTATAATTCATTTTCTACTCTCTACATAATATCTCTTGTGTGGCTGATTTTGGGGGCAAGACTTTTACTAAAATCCTAGCCACCAAGAGAGAAGATGGAGAGATCAAGAAGAAACGAGTTTGTGCTAGTACACATCCAATTCTTGAGTTCAAGCATTCGTGTGGATACCGATAGAGCGTAGATCGCGAGAGCGGGATGCGTGGTGATTGAACATTCTTTGGATATCCATTATTCAACCAATTTGTAAAGCTTCTTCAGGTAAACAATCTGATATATGAATTAAATATCTGTTTTTCACATGTATTCTGCGGTGGGTTTCGAAAATTTTGATTTTTCACATTTTTAATTACTGTTTCTGTTGCGTTTATGTCCTCGAAACCCTTAAGTTGCATCAGAGCTACTTGCGAAAAGTGTTTAATTCGTTTATGTGTTTATTGGTTTTATGATGATAGCATGTATACAATCTTCCATGACTATTGTGTATGCGATTTTGTATATTTTGCATGTTGTTATGTTTATATATATATATATATATGTATAGTTTTGAATATATCATATTAATGACAGTTGTATAATCATATGATGATTATATAATCTGTATATATACTGATATATACATGAATAATGTTTGTTCTTATAATATGAATCGTATATTTGCTGAAATCTGGGGGTCAGGTGTCCGATTTTGGCTAACGAATACGCTATTTCATATGAAATCGATCGTCTGAACGAAACAGATAGCTTATGCTATCATCGACTGATCTATAAGGCATTTGACGTCGTTTAGGCCCTGTAATCTGCGATTTAATGTTATAAGATTTAATTTCGAATTTTTTGATTTTCGCCATATTTGGTTTTTGTGATTAGATCATGATGGGTAAGATATGTTAAGATCATATTATGTATTTTAACATGTTCTTATGTGTTAATTGAGCCTGGTGGATGGTTATGGCTTATGACCTTATGTTGTGTATATGTTGTGTACTTGATGATTTCATGAACAAAACACCTTGGTAGATTTTACTTAGTGAAATTATGTAGCACTCGACGGATAAGATTTATAGTCCCGACGGATGACTCATTATAGTCCCGACAGATGATGACTTATTATCCATCGAGTGAGTAGCTTATGTAACAATAAGTCTGTAGCACATTTCTGCATACACCATTGTATAGATTCTGTAAGTAATATTCAATTCATGTTGAATTTAACTAGATATGCAGAATAGGTTGATTAATTGTACATAGATGATGTCTTGTAATTCTGCATAAATGAAATGAAGTCAAGTGCCAGATTGCTACCGATGGATAAACTATGATGAAGTCGACGGGTGATCATCTAGACAACCCGACGGATGATCAATAACTCGACGGATGATCATGAACCCGACGGATAAAGATTCAAACATCTGTTGACAATGACAACACAGTCACATGCGTCGAGTGGATGCAAATGGAATGTGGTAGCCTATTCAACTGGGTTTTTGAGAACAAAGAAGCATTGCCATTTCCATGCTATTATGAAGATATTCAAAGATGCTGGAATATAGTAATGAAGTAGCATTATAATAGACTAGATAGTTTTGTTTTATTATCCTGTCTTATTACTTTGTAATCATGGTGATATATAAACCAAGAAGTAGTAACTAAGAAACCATCGATCTAAGCAGAAAAGTAGAGAAACATTTGTAAGCATAATTTTTAGCATTTCTCTGTTATCTTAGTTGTTGTAAGCAACTGTGAGCATTTTGCACACAGGGTTCTCTCGATATATAATATATATCTCTGGTGGAATCATTCAAATCCACCAGAAAGTTTTTTAAAGACTCTTGTTTTTAATTACTTGTATTTTGATTCACTTAAGTCTTTATTCCGCATTCTGCTAATCAATTCACACTATATATATATATATATATATGAGTTAGAACATTTTTATTCAAGAAAAAGTTTCAAGAATTCCATTCAACCCCCCTTCTGTAATTCTTGTTATATTGTTAAGGGACTAACAATTGGTATCAGAGCAAACTCTTAACTTACAAAGAGTTTAAAGATCAAAACAATACAACAAGATGAACAAGAAGGATGTTGGAGTCAAGATCCCTTTTCTGGATAAAGATAATTACCATCATTGGAAGGTAAAGATGCATCTTCATTTGCTTTCTCAAGATGAGGCCTATGTTGACTTCATAGAAAGAGGCCCTCATGTTCCAATGAGAGCTGCAACAGGAAACGAGCCATCAGTCCCCAAGCCAAGGCATGAATGGTCTGATCTTGACATTGAACAAGTCAGGAAGGATAAAAAGGCCATGAACATCCTGTTTAATGGAGTTGATGGAGACGTTTGATAACATTATAAACTGCAAAACTGCCAAGGATGTTTGGGATACAATACAGATCAACTGTGATGGTACTGAGCAAGTTAGAGAAAACAAGATGCAGCTCTTGATTCAGAAATATGAGCATTTTTATAATGAAGAAAGTGAGTCTCTCACCGACATTTTTAGTAGGTTTCAAAAACTACTAAATGCTCTAAAGTTGCATGGAAGGATCTATCAGAAAAAAGACTACAATCTGAAAATCCTTAGATCTCTTCCAAAGGAATGGAAACCAATGACAGTCTCATTAAAAAACTCACAAGATTATAAGGAGTTTACTTTGGAGAGACTGTATGGCATCCTGAAAACTTATGAGCTTGAAATAGAGCAAGATGAGAGGATGGAGAGAGGAAAGAAGAAAGGAGGATCCATTGCATTAGTAGTTGAGCTGGAAAAAGAGAAGGAGATGAAGATGGAAGCTGTTGAATCAACTTCAAGGGTCTGTGAGAACAAGGGCAAGGGGCTTGCAGTAGAGAGTGAAGATTCTTTGAGCCAAGATGACATGGAGGACATTGATGAACACCTAGTATTTCTTTCCAGGAGATTTTCCAAGCTCAAGTTCAAGAAGAACTTCAGAGCAGCCAAGCCAAATAGAAATATGGTGGATAAATCAAAATTTAAATGTTTCAAATGTGGCTTGGCAGGGCATTTTGCCAGTGAGTGTAAAAAGTCAGATTCCAGCAAAAGAAAGTTTGAGCCTGTGGATTATAAGCAAAAATACTTTGAACTGCTCAAACAAAGGGAAAGGGCTTTCATAACACAAGAAAATGACTGGGCAACAGATGGTCTGGATGAAGATGAAGATGTCAGCTATGTCAATCTAGCCCTAATGGCCAAGTCTGATGAAACAGAAACAAGTTCTTCAAGTAATCAGGTCATTACTACAAACCTTGCACATTTATCTAAAGCTGAGTGTAATGTTGCCATAAATGACATGTCTACAGAGTTATATCATTTGCGTGTTAACTTAAGTCTCTTACTAAAGAAAATGCTAAAATCAAAGAAAACAATTTATTTTTGAGTGAGAGAAATAATGTGCTTGAGTCTCAGTTCATTGATTTTAAAAAGTTAAGAATTAAGTGTAAGATTGCCAAGGAGGAATGAACTGAGTCCTTGAACAAAGAAGAAATTTTGAAGAAGCAGCTCGAGCGTGAACTGAAGGAATTTACGGATGAGCGGAAGCGTGAAATAACATTTATTCCGTAAAAACCATATACCGCACATATAGAAAAACGTATAAAAGGGAAAAACTGAGGAATCGTAACCATACCTTGTGAATCGAAGCTTTATAAAAATGGAATGCTAGCAGTTGCTCCTCAATGTGTGAAGCACTCTACCGGTATCCATCAAGAACGATCCTCTTCGATGAACCTTTTATAAAACCGAGCTTTTATAAAATGGAGTTTTTGGGAGAGAGAGAGAGAGGAAGAAGATGGAGGCTAGGGTTTTCACAAAACCAAAATTATGTGTGTGTTAAATGAGCCATCCATCTCATTCTATTTATAAGGCTCTCCTAGGGTTTTATAATATATCTTTATATATATTAACCCCCACATTTTATCTTCATAAAATGCTTTAATAATAATTAAAACTTTTTAATCATTATTTCTTTTTCTTAACTATTTAGAAAATAATTCTCTCTCTAATTATTTCATCAAAGAAAATATTCTTTTATGGTGTGACCCTGTAGGTTCAATATTATGCCGGTAGTAGAAATAAATAATAATAAACTTTTATTAATTATTTACATGAATACTAAAATTCACTAAATATAATTAACTAATTAATTATATTTATTCTACATCGTGAGTGATGCTTCTCAACATATCGCGACTATCCGGATAATATGAATTCACTACTTAGAATATCAAGAACCTGTCAGTGACTAGTTACCGTACAATGAATTCCTTCTACCCTTATAATATCCCGAATAAATACAAGGCATGGATCTCGTGTCTAGCCTATCAAATTTAATCATATGATTTCTTATTCATAATGCAAAGTTCATATTAATGCAAATTAGAAACTCCTTTCTAATTTCATACACTCTAGCCAGAGATTCCAGAACTCGTATACTAAGAATAACATAGAATATTCTCTTCCTATACTGGAAGGGGTAGATCCTCTATTGACGTTAACTATCTCTATACACAAATCCCTATGCCCAGAATATACCTAATGGATGTCCTTGAGACTAAGGACTAAACCAAAGCACATTTCATTATATATAAGATACCTTTAATGATCTCAAGTCTAAGGACACTTGTACAACTATCACTCAGTGAATAACTATTGACACGTGAGTAATCTCCATTAGTTGTTCAACTTATCGAGTCATGTTCAGTGAACTTATTCCCTAATAAGCACCTACATACTAGCTATAGTGTCACCACACAAATGCCTATGAGAACAGACATCCTCCTGAAGGGAGCAAGCATAGTATGTACCAATCTTTGCAGATTATTAATTACCAGTTAGTAATCCTATGACCAGGAACTATTTAAGTTTAGAGTTATCATCTTTTAGGTCTCACTATTATGATCTCATTATAATCCATAAAAAGCTTTACTCTAAACTATGGTATATCTTATTTAAACACTTAAATAGATAGAGCCCGTAATAAAAATAAAACAAGTCTTTTATTAATATCAATGAAATCAAAACAGATTACATAAAAGTTATTCCTAAATCCTCATAGGTGATTGGGCTTAGGACATATCTCTTTCAATATCCCACTTGTACTAAAGCCAATCACTCTGGTATCTAATACCCATCTTGTCTTTATGACGATCAAAGTGACTTTCAGAAAGTGGCTTTGTGAGTGGGTCTGCTATGTTGTTATGTGTGTCAACTCTCTTTCAATACAATACAAGAAATGTTACCGCGCTCCCACTAACCCTTTTGTAGACACATGGTTCATCTACGTTTTTGATAAAACCAAACTCTTTGATTGTCTCATCAAAACGGACTGGCTGTGTCAAATACACTTCCTCTTCAAGTTTCCCATTGAGGAAGGCCGTTTTCACGTCCATTTGCCAGATCTCATAGTCGTAGTAAGCAGCAATCGGAAGCAAAATCCGAACTGATTTTAACAGGGCTACAGGTAAAAGATTTCATCAAAGTCAATCCATTGCCTTTGTTTGAATCCTTTTGCCACAAGCCTGACTTTAAAGGTCTCCACCTGGCCATCTACTCTAATCTTTCTTTTGTATACCGTATACATAGATTCCATTTCGGATTTCATGGCACTTTGCCATTTCTCTGAGTCAACACTACTCATAGCCTCATTATAGGTCACAGGGTTGTCATCATCAATGATTGACAACTCATTGTCATTCTCAATGACAAGGCCATATTACCTCTCAGGTTGGCGAGACACTCTCTCTGACCTACAAACGGGCTGTTCCACAGAAGGTTGTTCAGTCTGAACAGGTGTTGCCACTTGATTCGTAGTAGTTTGTGCTTCTTGAACTTCATCAAGTTCAATTTTGCTCCTACTGTTTCCTTCAAGGATAAACTCCTTTTCCAAGAAGGTAGCATGTCTGAAGACAAATACCCGATGATCGGTGTAAAAGTAATACCCCAAAATCTCTTTAGGATATCCCACAAAATTACATTTTACGGATCAAGATTCCAGCTTATCTGGGTCAACTTTCTTGACATAAGCTGGACATCCCCAAATCTTAACGTGTTTAAGACTCGGTTTCCTTTCTTTCCATATCTCATATAGAGTTTGAGGAACAGATTTGGAAGGCACCTTATTCAGTAAATATGCTGAGGTTTCCAATACATAACCCCATAAGAATACTGGAAGATTCGCATAGCTCATCATGGACCGAACCATGTCTAACAAAGTTCGATTTCTCCTTTCAGATACCCCATTCAACTGTGGAGTATATGGAGGAATCCACTGGGAGACTATACCATTTTCTTTGAGATAATCTAGAAACTCTCCATTCAAGTACTCACCACCTCGATCTGATCGAAGAGTTATAATACTATGTTTGGTTTGTTTCTCCACTTCATGCTTATATTCTTTGAACTTTTCAAAGGCTTCAGACTTGTGTTTCATCAAATACACATATCCGAATCTAGATCGATCATCTATGAAAGTAATGAAGTATGAAAATCCACCCATGGCTTGCATAGACATTGGTCCGCATACATCTGTGTGTACCAATCCTAGAAAATCTGTAGCCCTCTCTCCATGTCCACTAAATGGAGATTTGGTCATTTTACCCAATAGACAAGACTCGCATGTAGGATATGATTCAAAATCAAAAGGGGTCAAGTAACCCTTCCTTATGCAATGTCCGCAGTCTATTTTCATTAATATGACCAAGTCTGCAGTGCCAAAAGAAAGTGAGATTTTCATCATCCCTTTTCTTTTATTAGTTTGTTCAATCTGAAGTAAACTATGTCACATACATACAGACCATTATTTAAAATACCACGTCAATAAAGAATATTATCTCTAAGAATAGAACATTCATTATTCTTAATAATAAAATGAAAAACCATCCAAATCCAATATAGGAATAGAAATAATATTCCTTACAATCGAGGAAACAAAATAATAATTATTTCAAACAATAGTCCTGCCTGTAGGCATATGTAAATGAAATGATCCTACATCTTCAGCAGCAACTCTTGCTCCATTTTCCATCAGTAGAATCACCTCCTCTTCCTCAAGAGTCCTACTTCTCCTTAGTCCCTGCAACGAATTGCAGATGTAAGAACCACAGGCGGTATCTAATACCGAAGTAGAAATTTGACTTAATGACATATTCATTTCTATCATGAACATACCTGAATCAGAAGCAGTAGTCTCACTCCCCTTCTTCTTCTTCAACTCTGCAAGGTAAACCTTGCAGTTCCTCTTCCAGTGCCCCACCTTGTTACAATGAAAGCAAACAACTTTGCTCTTGGGGTCTTCAGCTTTCGGTGGAACCGGTTCTTCTTCTTGGAAGGGTTCCTCTTCCTTTTCTTAGGATTGGAACCTTCACCAATTAGAAGAACAGAACTCTTCTTAAGGGGAAAATTCGATTCCGCAGTCTTCAACATGTTGTGGAGTTCAGGCAGGCTGACATCCAACTTATTCATGTGAAAGTTCACAACAAACTGCGAGAACGAACTCGGAAGCGATTGCAAGACCAAGTCTTGGCTCAGCTCCCCATCCATGGTAAAACCAAGTTATCCAAGACGTTCAATCAAATTGATCATCTTAAGTACATGGTCATTCACAGATGATCCCTCAGACATCCTACAACCGAACAGCTCCTTCGATATCTCATATCGAGCTGTCCTCCCCGCCACATCATACAACTCTTGTAGATGCATTAGGATAGTGTGAGCATCCATATGCTCATGTTGCTTTTGTAGCTCAATGTTCATGGAAGCTAGCATGATGCATTGAGCAACATTTGTATCATCTATCCACTTACGATACACAACATGTTCATCATTATGTGCATCGCTAGTAGGTTCAGTAGGCTTAGGTGAGTCAAGCACATATTCCAGCTTCTCAACCCTGAGAACAATTCTCAAGTTTCGAAGCCAGTCAGCAAAATTAGGACCAATCAACTTGTGAGCATCTAGTATACTCCGGAATGATAGTGCAGAAGATATAACAAATATAGTAAATCTGTAAATGATAAACACATAACAACACTTAGCAAATATTCAATTTCATTTCAAAACACTATATGAATCGGGGCTTTATTCATAAGTGGCTCCCACTAGTTTATCTAATTTATACACCCCCTAAGTCAAAATTAGGCATTCATAATGCTAGTGGGAATAGGGATCCTACATTCCATTACACAACCTCAGTTGTAGCACGAAACGTCATGTGATGTTCAATAAGCAGACAACTCTTGTCAATTACATCTTATGTTATTCCCTAATATAATTTTAGCCTCTTGAATAATTGAGTCACGGCTGTAGCACGATAAACTCAATATTCTAAGTCAAGTCTAACCCAACATTTCGTATAATTGAATCAGTCTCCAACGGCCCACGGCTGTAGTACGTAACGACCTTTAGATTCTAATTCAATGTACACATCTCTATGTAATAGACAAGTATTTCTTATTTCGAAATCAAAGCCCTCGGCTGTAGCACGAAACGACAATGATTTAAAAATAAGAACCACTTTTTATCATGTTGGAAGGCTATGACCGACACAAGCCCGTTGTGTCATTGGCCAATTACTACTTGATATTATTAGATTTTATAGGGATTATATTACGTTACAATCATAATCATATTATAAAGAGATTCTTCCTTTTAAATTAAATATTTCAAATCAACAATCGATAATCAGATGATTCCCGGATCGGGTGGAGCATTGTCAAGAGGCGTCACTTAATAACCCTTTCTTACAGATAGAAATCTGTTGTTGACAGAATCATCCTTTCTCTCAAAATTGAAAATTCATATTTAATTACGTGTTTCATAAACACAAGAATCTCATGATTGTATTCATAATATTATTGTCAAGGCAAGAAACGATTCTTATTCTAGATTTTCTAGAGCACGCCTTATATTGATTTAAGTTCACCTAAATCTATCATCGCATGGTAAACACAGCCATATATCTCATATATAAAATAAATAAACAAGTAAGCATGCAAGTAATATCATGTCACACATTGATATAATGATGTATGGATTTATTATAGCAATTAAAACATGCTTTAAAACACTTTCGGGAATATAAACAGTTCAAAACTTTTATATAAAAAATATTTGACCACTCCATTAGATCCGTCTCGAAAAACGAATCCAACGATATATTGCACGCCCAAAACGGAGTTACGAAACTCCCAAAAATCAAATTTTAAAAAGACAGATGGGCTGTAACGCATTACAGGATTGCGTTACAATCCCTGTAACGCATTCTGGTACTGCGTTACAGCCCTTTTAAGCCATTAAAGGGTGTAACGCATCCCGGAAATGCGCAACAGGGTGTAACGCATTCCGGGAATGCGCAACACCCCCCGCGCGTGCGCCTCACGCGCCCGCACCTGACCGTTGCAACAGCAGCAGGTTTTTTTTTTGTTATTCTCCTTCCTGACGTTGCTGTTTGTCTACTGTTACAAAAAAAAAGAAGTAACCCCCTTTTTCCTTTACTCCCTTATTAATAACTCTTTATTAATTTATTATTTTAATTTTATTACTAATAAATTAATTAACATTTAATTAATAAATTAATAAAAATCAAAATAATATGATTTCTTAAATCAGGCAGTAGCAGAAAATTATCAAATCAGCCATGGGTCCTTGTGCAAATTTTAATCATAATTATTCACATGCATAATTATTTTATGAATTTTAATTAAAACAATTTTAAAATTTTTTTAACAAATAATCTACACATCATAAAATTATGAAAAAAATATCTAGATGATCTACAACACTTGTAGAACCCAGATCAGTAGTCAAAATCTCATGCAAAAATTATTTCGAATTAATTCATAATTAAATCCAAATAAACTTGCAAAAATCATAATAAATCCATACATGCATAAAAAAATCTGAAATTTTTTATATGAATCTCTATATGCAGAACCTAGCTCTGATGCCAATGAAGGAATTTACGGATGAGCGGAAGCGTGAAATAACATTTATTCCGTAAAAACCATATACCGCACATATAGAAAAATGTATAAAAGGGAAAAACTGAGGAATCGTAACCATACCTTGTGAATCGAAGCTTTATAAAAATGAAATGCTAGCAGTTGCTCCTCAATGTGTGAAGCACTCTACCGGTATCCACCAAGAACGATCCTCTTCGATGAACCTTTTATAAAACCGAGCTTTTATAAAATGGAGTTTTTGGGAGAGAGAGATAGAGGAAGAAGATGGAGGCTAGGGTTTTCACAAAACCAAAATTATGTGTGTGTTGAATGAGCCATCCATCTCATTCTATTTATAGGGCTCTCCTAGGGTTTTATAATATATCTTTATATATATATTAACCCCCACATTTTATCTTCATAAAATGCTTTAATAATAATTAAAACTATTTTAATCATTATTTCTTTTTCTTAACTATTTAGAAAATAATTCTCTCTCTCATTATATCATCAAAGAAAATATTCTTTTATGGTATGACCCTGTAGGTTCAACATTATGCCGGTAGTAGAAATAAATAATAATAAACTTTTATTAGTTATTTACATGAATACTAAAATTCACTAAATATAATTAACTGATTAATTATATTTATTCTACATCGTGAGTGATGCTTCTCAACATATCGCGACTATCCGGATAATATGAATTCACTGCTTAGAATATCAAGAACCTGTCAGTGACTAGTTACCGTACAATGAATTCCTTCTACCCTTATAATATCCCGAATAAATACAAGGCATGGATCTCGTGTCAAGCCTATCAAATTTAATCATATGATTTCTTATTCATAATGCAAAGTTCATATTAATGCAAATTAGAAACTCCTTTCTAATTTCATACACTCTGGCCAGAGATTTCGGAACTCGCATACTAAGAATAACATAGAATATTCTCTTCCTATACTGGAAGGGGTAGATCCTCTATTGACGTTAACTATCTCTATACACAAATCCCTATGCCCAGAATATACCTAATGGATGTCCTTGAGACTAAGGACTAAACCAAAGCACAGTTCATTATATATAAGATACCTTTAACGATCTCAAGTCTAAGGACACTTGTACAACTATCACTCAGTGAATAACTATTGACACGTGAGTAATCTCCATTAGTTGTTCAACTTATCGAGTCATGTTCAGTGAACTTATTCCCTAATAAGCACCTACATACTAGCTATAGTGTCACCACACAAATGCCTATGAGAACAGACATCCTCCTGAAGGGAGCAAGCATAGTATGTACCAATCTTTGCGGATTATTAATTACCAGTTAGTAATCCTATGACCAGGAACTATTTAAGTTTAGAGTTATCATCTTTTAGGTCTCACTATTATGATCTCATCATAATCCATAAAAAGCTTTACTCTAAACTATGGGTATATCTTATTTAAACACTTAAATAGATAGATTCCATAATAAAAACAAAACAAGTCTTTTATGAATATCAATAAAATCAAAACAGATTACATAAAAGTTATTCCTAAATCCTCATACGTGATTGGACCTAGGACATATCTCTTTCATGAACAAGAGGTGATTAAGGCATGGAAAACATCCAGGGATGTCCATGCTCAAATCACCAAAGTTCAAGGAATTGAGTCTTTCTCTGATGCAGCCTGGAAAAAGAACAAAGAGAAACTAGAACCTAATTTGATAGATGGAGTGCTAACAGATGTGGACTCGACGGATGATGAGGATCATCCGTCGGATAACAAAAAGAGTTATCCGTCGAATGATGAAAATCCTCATCCGTCGGCTGTGAGCAAGCCTATAAGTAAAGCCAAAGTTGTTAAGCTAAATGAAAAGTATGGGTCTGTTTCCAAGAACTTTGTTTCAGGAGAATCGAGTCAGGTTAAGAAAGGGAAAAAGGCTAATGTTGGTCACATGACTTTCAAACAGTTAAGTGACAGCTTGAAAAGATTGAGGTAAAAACAGAGACTAAAAAGAAAAATAATAGAAATGGTAAATGATAGGGATAAATAAATTATGATTGTATAATTAAATACTGCATTAATTGTACAAACTGTGGGCTGCTAGGCCCAATAAAAAGATATATGATACTCAGACCCGAAAGGTTAAGCCTGATGGACCAGATCAGGCCTGATGGAATAAAAAAGGCCCAAAAGCCCTGATTATTAATTAATTTCATAATTAATTAATAAGGGACAAATCAGATGTTGAAAAGAGTCCCGATAAGGATATAAATCCTTGGAGATTAGCCTCAAGGGGACCTAAAAGGATAAGGAATCAGTTTCCTACTACCTAGGACTCCAAAGTCCATTCTAATTATGAGACTTGCCCACCAAGTCTCCTACACCAAGTCCAATTCAAGGACTCCCAACATCTATATAAGGGGTCTCACCCCCACCAATCAGAACTACGTTTTTTGGCTTGATTCTCTAATTCACAGAGATACGTAGGCATCTCGTAAAGGCAGATTGAGTCACGAAACACGAGAGCAGCCATTAAAGGCCTTGAGCTCCCGAATCTTAGTATTAAATACAGCAAGTAATAACCTTGGTTTTTTATCCATAACATTTGGCGCCGTCTGTGGGAAACACAACAACAACCATGGCGAGAACACGGAGAACAATTGGAGCTCTAGAGGAAGGAACACCATTAGAGGCAACCCAGGTGATTTCATCAACCGTGGAGGTTCCTCCCCATTCAACTTATGCATCTACTCAGGGGGAAGCCCAGACAGGGGCAACTCATCCTCAGCCACAAGGGACAACTCCCCCGACTATTCAAGGTACGAATCCTCAAGTTCAACAAATACATATACCTGTGAATTCTCGACCCGTCGGGTATGAATATTCAACTATTGTTACTACTAACCCCCCTTATGGGATGCCCCTTCACCCTGAGGTTGGAGGAAGCGGATATGCTGGGCGAAGTGAAGCACGAGGGTGGTCGCCCCCCTATATACGAGGTTTGGATCCTATCCCTGAGGATCGGGAATTTTCTGGTCCATACACTGAGAGAGACTCCGAATCTTCGGATGATGAAGTGGCCCCGAGAAGGAGGCGTCCTGGAAAAGAGCCAATGGCCGATGGAAGGCAACGCCCCCAAAGCACCCCAGGGGCGAATCCCCAAGAAGTGCAGGAAAAGATCAGGGCTCATGAAGCTGAAATCCAAAGGCTGAGGCGTGATTTGGAGGCTCACCAAGCCACCAGACCCCACATGCCTCCTAGGGGGAGAAATCCTCCTCCTATCATAGACCTGGATGGTCCGGTAAGAAGAAGGGCTGCTGTCCCAAGAACTGATCCAAGCAATCTCCTTCCCCTTGGAGATCCTGATGATCCAACTCCACCATTCACAGAAGAGATAATGAATGCCCATATCTCAAGGAAATTCAAGATGCCTACTATCAAAGCCTATGATGGCACGGGAGACCCCGCTAATCATGTTAGGACATTCTCTAATGCACTGCTGCTGCAACCCGTGAATGATGCTATAAAATGTCGGGCCTTCCCTCAAACCCTGTCGGGTATGGCTCAAAGATGGTACAGTCGCCTACCCCCAAATTCTATTGGATCATTCAGAGAATTAAGTCAGGCTTTTATTAAGCAATTCATCAGTGGAAGAGTCCATGAGAAAAGTTCAGCATCTCTTATGAGTCTTGTACAGGGAGCTAAGGAATCCTTAAGAGATTACCTGAATCGTTTTACAAAGGAGGCTTTAAAAGTCCCAGACCTTGATGATAAGGTAGCCATGATAGCACTGCAACAAGGAACTAGGGATGAGTTTTTCAAGATGTCTTTGGCCAAACGACCCCCTGAGAGCATGTTGCAGCTCCAAGAGAGGGCAGGGAAGTATATCAAGGTTGAAGAAAGTATGAGGAAGACCGTAGTAAGTAATGAGCCCACTGGAGGCAAGAAACGAAAAACTGATTTGGAGTATATTGCTAAGGACAAATATCCTAGAACCGAACAAAACCCTGATTCAACCCCCAAGAAGGGAGGACCTGGGCAAAAGTTCACTGAATACGCTAAGCTGAATGCTCTCAGAAGTCAGATTTTGATGGAGATTGAGAAAGACAGAGATATTCGCTGGCCTAAGCCCTTGAAGGCTGATCCCGCCAAGCTAGATAAGGGCAAGTATTGCAGGTTTCACAAAGATGTTGGCCATGACACCGATGAGTGTAGGCAATTGAAAGATGAAATTGAGTTTTTAATTCGAAAAGGAAGATTGAACAAGTATACTGGAGATGCAGGGGACAGAAATAATAATGGAAGAAAGAACTTTGAAGATCGTAGGAGGGACCAAGACGATCAGGGGCGAAACCTTCAGCCTAGAGGACCAGTTATAAACACCATTTATGGAGGGCCGAGACCTCGAAGGCCTGTGATAAACACGATCTTTGGAGGTCCAACTGCTGCTGGATTGTCCAAAAATTCCAGAAAGGCATATACTAGAGAGGTTATGCATATTGTTGGAGAAGCCCCGAAGAGGGCCAAGACAGAAGTAACATTGGCTTTTGATGATTCCGACCTAGAGGGTGTGAAGTTTCCCCATGACGACCCGCTGGTCATAACACCAATAATAGGAAATAGCCCGGTTAAGAGGGTCCTAGTGGATAATGGTGCTTCTGTGGATATCTTGCTCCACGACACCTTTCTAAGGATGGGGTATAACGACTCCCAGTTGACACCAACCGACATGCCGATATATGGATTTGCTGGAGTAGAATGTCCTGTGGAAGGGATAATCAAATTGCCAACCACCATAGGTACGGAGCCAAGGCAAGCAACGCAGATGCTGGATTTCATGGTGGTAAAGGCTAGTTCAACTTATAATGCTATCATGGGGAGAACAGGGATACATGCCTTCAAGGCAGTCCCCTCTTCCTACCATTCAGTCATGAAGTTTCCCACCCGAAACGGGATTGGAGAAGAGAGAGGAGATCAAAAAATGGCTAGAAGCTGTTATGTGGCCTCTTTGAGGGAAGATGGAGTCGGGGGGCAGGTTCTTCCTATTGAAGATATGGATGTTCGAGAAAATGATGAGAATAGAGGAAGGCCAGCAGAAGAATTGGTCTCGGTTCCTTTATACCCCGAGAATCCTGAGAGGACGACTTTCATTGGAGCCACATTAGAGGAGCCCCTTAAAGGGAAGTTAGTGAAATTTTTGCAAGAAAATAGTGATGTGTTTGCATGGTCAGCAGCTGATATGCCAGGCATAGACCCAGAGTTAATTACTCACAAGCTAAACGTAGATCCAAGCCGAAAGACAGTGAAACAAAAGAAAAGAAATTTTGCCCCGGAAAGACAAGAGGCTATAAAGCAGGAAGTGGAAAAGCTCTTAGAGGTTGGATTCATTGAGGAGATTCAATTTCCGGAGTGGTTAGCAAACCCTGTAATGGTGAAGAAGGCTAATGGAAAGTGGAGGATGTGTATAGACTTCACCGATCTGAATGATGTATGCCCCAAAGACTGTTTTCCGCTGCCTAGAATTGATACTTTGATTGATGCCACCGCTGGACATGAGATGCTGAGTTTCATGGATGGGCTTAGCGGATACAACCAGATCAAAATGCATAAGGATGACATTCCAAAGGTATCATTTATCACTGACTTTGGTGTTTATTGTTATCTTGTTATGGCGTTTGGTCTCAAGAATGCAGGAGCCACCTATCAAAGGTTGGTAAATAGAATTTTTAAGGATCTTATTGGTAAGACTATGGAAGTCTATGTTGATGACATGTTAGTCAAGAGTCTAGTAAAGACTGATCATATAGCCCATTTAAGGGAAGCTTTTGAGGTCCTGAGGTACCACAAGATGATGTTGAATCCGACGAAGTGTGCTTTCGGAGTAGGATCTGGAAAATTCTTGGGATTGATGGTCTCGAAGAGGGGAATTGAGGCAAACCCCGATAAAATAAAGGCAATCCTGGACATGGAACCCCCCAAAACTGTCAAGGATGTTCAGAAGCTCACAGGAAGGGTTGCTGCGTTAGGACGATTCATCTCCAAGTCAGGAGACAAATGCTTGTCATTTTTCAAGTCACTAAAGAACATCAAAGACTTTGTATGGAGTGAGGAAAATCAGAAGGCATTTGAAGAGTTAAAGAAGTATATGGGCCAGGCCCCGTTGTTGGCCAAGCCAGTTCTGAATGAAGTTTTATTCTTGTACTTGGCTGTTTCAGAGAGCGCCTTGAGCGCCGTGTTGGTTAAGGAGGAACTGAAAGTCCAGAAACCCGTATACTATGTCAGCAAAATTTTACATGGTGCTGAGTTGAATTATTCAGCCATTGAGAAATTCGCTTTAGCCTTGGTAATGGCTTCAAGAAAGCTGCGTCCTTATTTTCAAGCCCACCAAATTGAAGTGCTAACAAATCAGCCACTGAGAAATATCATTCACAGTCCCAAGGCAAGTGGGAGACTGATTAAGTGGGCAATAGAGTTAGGAGAGTTCGATCTCAAGTATAAGCCACGTACGGCCATAAAAGCCCAGGCACTAGCTGACTTCGTGGTGGAATGTACCATACCCAACCAAGAAGTCGGGGGGAAGGAAGATACCATACCTCAAGACAAGGGAGTCGACAATGGGGACAAGGATAAAGAATATTGGGTTCTCTATTTTGATGGAGCATCAAAAACAAATTCCAGTGGAGCAGGGTTGGTTTTGCAAAGCCCTGATGGATTCTTAATTGAGTATGCTATGAAGCTAGACTTCCCAACTACAAACAATGAGGCAGAGTATGAAGCCCTGATTGCTGGCCTTGGTCTAGCTGGGACACTTAGAGTCAAAAACTTAAAGGTCCGTGGAGACTCGAAGCTGATCATATCCCAGGTAAAGGGAGAATTTGAGGCAAGGGATGATACGATGGCTAAGTATGTTCGCCTAGTAAGGGCTGTGATGACCCAATTTGATGAATGCCATGTTGAACACATTCCAAGGGAAGAAAATGCTAAAGCAGATGCGCTATCAAAGTTTGCTTCATCTGAGATTGAAGAAAGTTCAGGAAGTGTGTACTTCCATGTTTTGAAGACACGAAGCATAGATGTTAAGCTTGTGGCTCCCATAGGCTTGGGGACGTCATGGATTGATCCCATCAAGGCTCACATTCAAACCGGTTGGTTGCCAAGCGATGCAATTGAGGCACGGAAGTTAACTGTTCGAGCACTAAGGTACACTTTGATAGATGGGATTCTATATAAAAGATCTTTCGTGGTTCCTTACTTGAGGTGTCTCAGGCCCGATGAGGCACGCTTAGCTCTTGAGGAAGTGCATGGTGGTATTTGTGGGCAACACTTGGGGGGCAGGGCCTTGGCTCATAAGATAACCCGTTTAGGCTTCTATTGGCCAGAAATGATGGCTGATGCCAAAGAATATGTAAAGAAGTGTGATCGCTGTCAGAAGCATGCACCAGTCGCCAGACAACCCCCCGAGATGCTGACCTCTATCAACTCACCTATTCCCTTTGCTATGTGGGGGATGGATATTCTAGGGCCTTTTCCTATGGCCACAGCACAAAGGAAGTTTCTGATTGTAGCCATTGATTATTTCACCAAGTGGATCGAAGCCAAAATCACAACTAAGCAGGTTGCACAATTCCTGTGGGAAAACATTATGTGCCGATATGGAATTCCCCGTATCCTCGTCACTGACAATGGAACACAATTCAACAATGAGGAATTCAAGAAGTATTGTGAAGAAAATGAAATTGAGTTACGATTCACCTCTGTGGCTCACCCGCAAGCCAATGGGCAAGCAGAGGTAGCAAATCGGATAATCCTGGATGGACTAAAAAAGAGGATCGAGAAGTCAAGAAATAATTGGGTGGATGAGATACTTCCAATATTATGGGCCTATAGGACTACCTGTAGAGTCACAACAGGAGCAACTCCTTTCATGTTGGCATATGGGGCAGAAGCAGTAGTTCCCGTGGAGATATCGCATTCCTCTCCAAGGATTCAGACTTTCAATGCTGTAGAAAATGAGGAAGGGCAGAGGTTAGCCCTGGATCTAATTGATGAAGTGCGAGATGAGGCACATGCAAAGATAGTAGAATATCAGAAAAAGGCTTCATTCTATTACAACCTAAGGGTTAAAGAAAGGTTCTTTTACCAAAGAGGCTTGATCTTAAGAAAGATTGAGGCTTCGGGAGTTGAAGAGAAAGAAATGCTAATCCCTAACTGGGAAAGACCGTATAAGGTCAAGAAAACATGAGGACGAGGATCCTACAAGTCAGAAACCCTGAGCAGTGACAAAGTGCCTCATACCTGGCGCGTTTCGAAGCTGAAGGTTTAATATGTTCAGGACATGAAAGACATGTTCGTGGTACTTAGTAGTAAATGGAGGAATAAGGTCGACCAGTGTACGAGCATCCAATGAATAAAATTCCCGAAGGACCAAAGTATCAAAAATAAAAGACGAATATGAAATCAAACTACAAATGCATGAGATCCTGAAGGATCAGAAATCAAGTCATAATGAACAATTAGGTTACATACTGAAGATGTTCAAGTCCATAAAGGACCGTAAATAGATAAAAGCCACACACGACAAACAAAGCCATGCAAGGCCTAAACACTGAAGGACAATCTATAGTCCAAAATCAGATGATTGGCCAATAATGGTAACCTCAGAAACAACCCAAAGGCTAGGAAAGCCCCGCAAATTTACCATATCCGGGTAAGAGCTATGAACAGAGCCAATGGACATGTTAACGCATCATCATGGGTGTCCATCATCTTGAATAAGTCTTCTGACCGTCGATAAACGCTAAGAGAGCTCTAGAATCCCAGTCCTAAAACTTTCTCTCAAGTTTCTTCATCAATGCCTCCAAGGCCATGTGCTCACTCCTTCATTTTGCACTCCTAGTGAAAGAAGCTGCGAAGTAGGCGTTGGCCTAATAAGAAAAAGATATTAGAAATCTAACTTCACAAAATGTATATGGTCAATTGGAGTCCACATTACAAACTCCAGCCTACCAAAGAAGGCTGATCAGCCTCAAGAGAAAGCCTGACCAACTGGAGATCCCTTAGAAAGGGCTCCGCCAGACCAGCCTCCAAGGGATGCCCTAAGCCAGCCAAGCTCCTCCTTTAATTTGTGAAGTACTGAAAGTTCTAAAAAGAATAGATGTACCAAATACAAGGCATGAGCCCCGCACATCCCTGCCTCAGGAAGCTGTTCGCCTAATTGGAACAAACTTAACCAATGGAAAGATAAAGGGGGGTTAGGCCAACTTTAACAAGGTTCCTTGGATGAGGTCCCTACCTGGCAAGGCACTCCCTCGAATAAAAAAGAGAGAAGTCAAATCCACGAATTGATATTGAGAATATTGAAGTTCAAGAACTTCCATGAAATAGGATCCCGAAGGGCCAAGAAGCTCTAGACATTAAGGTTACGGCCGACCAAGGGTCCTTGAAGCTGACTCCTCCACATGGAGGGTTAGGCCGACTAGGATATCCTCAAAGGAACGTCTAGAGACGTCCTGAACTAATAGGGATGGCCCCTAAAAGAAGGTTCCAAGAAAACCATGAACTAGAGCCAAGGGATGCTCCTAATGAAGACAAGAACTTCCACGAAAACAAGTTTCGTAAAGACTAGAACCCTTACGAAGGGAAATAAGTTTCACAAAGAGTAAGACGCTCACGGCTACCAAGAGTCAGTGACGCCTAGCCCTCCATAAGGAAGGATTAGGCCGACTAGAACCTTCACAGAGGAAAATAAGTTTCATGAAGAATAGAATGTTCACGAGAACAAGTACATAACGCTCACTAGAAAAAGGGCCAAACGTCCAAAAAGAGCAGAATTCGCCGACCGGGCCACATGAAGGCCTCATAGCCGACGGGAACCTATGTAGGGTTGATCCAGACCCTCCTAAAGGTTTTCTGGTGGAACTCCTATGAAATTCCTTGAGAATTCTTGAAAAATTAGGCGCCCGATGAGAACAAGTTCCGCGAAGACTAAAGAGTCCATGAGAACAAGTTCCGCGAAGGCTAAAGAGTCCATGAGAACAAATTTTGTGAAGACTAGGACATCCACGAAAACAAGTTTCATGAAGAATAGAACGTTTACTAGAAAACGATCAGAAAAGCCTGGTTGAGGCTAAACACAAATCGATAGTCTTAAGGGACAAAAAGCCCAGTAAGTTTAAAAGCCCAAAGAAGAAAGGCCCGAAGTGGAACGTTCCAGAATACTCCAAGAAATTCTAAAGGAAATAAATGAACAGGGAAGAAAAATTCAAGAATATTCCCAAGAATTCTAGAGAATTCTAAAGGAGGTATTTAAATATATTACAGTCCAATTATAATTAGGAAGAGGCCAGATAAAAGGCCCAAATCCAATTAGGATTTGGAAAAATAGAGGCCCAAGTCCAATTAAGATTTGGAAGGATACAAGCCCAAATCAAAGCCCAAATCCAATTAGGATTTGAAAAAAGAGAAGGCCCAAGTAAGGCCCATTCCAAGTTGAATAAAGAAGAAGCCCAATAAAGACCAGGATTGAGGTCGAATTTGAGGTCGTGAATTCTATTCGAATTCTTTCGAACAGACACCCGAAAATTACGGGTAAAAAAGACCAGGATTGAGGTCGAAATCCAGGAAAATAAGACCAGGATTGAGGTCGAATTCCCAATTCAAGCACGATATTTTTCAAGGAAAAGGACAAATTTTCGACCTAGATCCAGGTCGAAGGTTCGACTAGAATTCTAGTCGAAATCCAGGTCGTGAATCCTAGTCGAAATCCTTCGACTAGGAATCAAGAAAAAAAAAAAAAAAAAAAATCGAGCAGAATTCTGGTCGAAATTTCGACTAGGATCCTGGTCGAATTCCAGGTCGTGGATCCTAGTCGAAATCCTTCGACCAGGATGGCAAGGCTGACCCCTATTTTCGACTAGGATCCTGGTCGAAATTTCGACTAGGATCCTGGTCGAATTCCAGGTCGTGGATCCTAGTCGAAATCCTTCGACCAGGATGGCAAGGCTGACCCCTATTTTCGACTAGGATCCTGGTCGAAATTTCGACTAGGATCCTGGTCGAAAAAGGGCTGGAAATCTGAAAAATCCCAGAAAATTAGGGAAAAATCCAGAAAATTAGGGAAAATCCCAGAAAATTAGGGAAAAATCCCAGAAAATTAGGGAAAATCCCAGAAAATTAGGGAAAAATCCCAGAAAATTAGGGAAAATCCCAGAAAATTAGGGAAAATCCCAGAAAATTAGGGAAAATCCCAGAAAATTAGGGGAAAATCCCAGAAAATTAGGGGAAAATCCAGAAAATTAAGGAAAAATCCCAGAAAATTAGGGAAAATCCCAGAAAATTAGGGGAAAATCCCAGAAAATTAGGGGAAAATCCAGAAAATTAAGGAAAAATCCCAGAAAATTCCAGAAAATTAGGGGAAAATCCCAGAAAATTAGGGAAAATCCCAGAAAATTAGGGAAAAATTCCAGAAAATTAGGGGAAAATCCAGAAAATAAAGGAAAAATCCCGGAAATAAGGGAAAAATTCCTGGAAATTAAGATAATTCCTGAATAAAAGGAAAAATTCGTTGTAAATGTGTAGGTCGCTCCACACTTTACGGAAAAACGAAACCCTGTAAGGGAACAAATAGACTTAACTTCTGCGAAACCTAATCAATGTTTCCCAAAAGTTGGGGGGCAAATGATAGGGATAAATAAATTATGATTGTATAATTAAATACTGCATTAATTGTACAAACTGTGGGCTGCTAGGCCCAATAAAAAGATATATGATACTCAGACCCGAAAGGTTAAGCCTGATGGACCAGATCAGGCCTGATGGAATAAAAAAGGCCCAAAAGCCCTGATTATTAATTAATTTCATAATTAATTAATAAGGGACAAATCAGATGTTGAAAAGAGTCCCGATAAGGATATAAATCCTTGGAGATTAGCCTCAAGGGGACCTAAAAGGATAAGGAATCAGTTTCCTACTACCTAGGACTCCAAAGTCCATTCTAATTATGAGACTTGCCCACCAAGTCTCCTACACCAAGTCCAATTCAAGGACTCCCAACATCTATATAAGGGGTCTCACCCCCACCAATCAGAACTACGTTTTTTGGCTTGATTCTCTAATTCACAGAGATACGTAGGCATCTCGTAAAGGCAGATTGAGTCACGAAACACGAGAGCAGCCATTAAAGGCCTTGAGCTCCCGAATCTTAGTATTAAATACAGCAAGTAATAACCTTGGTTTTTTATCCATAACAGTAAAGTAGGGATTAACAAACACAATAACTACACACCTGATAAATATGCTCCTAGAAAAATCTGTGTCAAGTGTGGTAGTGTAAATCATCTGTCTGTTAATTGCAAATCTGCCATGCCTACTTCCATGTCTGTGCCACCTCAATTTCCTAACATGAAAGCCATGCCTCTCATGCCTATGAATGCTATGTCTACACAGAATATGAATGCACAATTTGCTAACATGCCATTTGCACCTAATCCTTATTATGTTGCATTTAGTATGCCACAAATGCCATTTAGCATGCCATACTGGAATAACATGTTTACTAATAGCATGCCATTCCCTGTTAATAATAATATGCATGATAATTCTGTTGCAATGAATGGTTTCAAAGGCCAAACTCAAATGACCAAGGATGAATCTGATATCCCTAAGTCAAATGAGATAAAGCCTAAGAAACAGAAAAAGAAAGCTAACAAGGAAGGACCCAAGGAAACTTGGGTACCAAAATCAACCTGATTTGATTTTGATGTGTGCAAGGAAACCAAAAGTATCTTTCGTACTTGGTTAGTGGTTGTTCAAGACACATGACTGGTGATTCTACCCTTCTCATAGAGTTCAAGGAGAGAGCTGGCCCAAGTATTACTTTTGGAAATGACAGCAAGGGTTATACTGTGGGATATGGCTTGACTTCAAAGGACAGTGTCATTATTGAGGAGGTTTCTTTAGTGGATGGTCTCAAACATAATTTGTTGAGTATCAGCCATCTTTGTGATAAAGGCAACTCAGTAACCTTCAACTCAGAAGCCTGTGTTATGACTAATAAAAGAAGAAACAAAGTGGTTCTCACTGGTGTGAGAAAAGGAAATGTGTACCTAGCTGATTTCAACTCATCTAATACAGAAACTGTTACTTGTCTTCTCAGTGAAGCAAGTCAGGATGAAAGTTGGCTATGGCACAAGAAGCTATCCCATTTAAACTTCAAAACCATGAATGAGCTAGTAAAGAAAGAACTGGTTAGAGGCATTCCTCTAGTGGAGTTTTCTAAGGATGGATTGTGTGATGCCTGCCAAAAAGGGAAGCAGATTAAAGCATCATTCAGGAAGAAACCTGATTCAACAATTGAAGAGCCTTTGCAACTGCTTCACATGGATTTGTTTGGACCAGTCAATGTGTTGTCCATCTCAAGGAAAAGATTTTGCCTAATAATTGTAGATGATTTCTCAAAGTTCTCTTGGACATATTTCCTAAAGTCTAAAGATGAGGCTAGTGAAATCATCATCAATCACATAAGGCAAGTCAATAATCATCCCGATTTCAAGGTTAGAAGAATCAGGAGTGATAATGGAACTGAGTTCAAGAATTCTATCATGAGAGCATTTTGTGAGGAAAATGGGATTCTGCATGAATTTTCAGCAGCAAGAACTCCACAACAGAATGGAGTAGTGGAAAGGAAGAACATATCACTTATTAAAGCTGCAAGGACAATGCTTGAAGAATCTAAACAGCCAACCTATTTTTGGGCTGAAGCTGTAAATACTACATGCTACACTCAAAATATTTCTCTGGTTAATCAAGCTAGATGCATGACTCCCTATCAATTGTTCAAGAACAAGAAGCCAACTCTAAATTTTCTTCATATCTTTGGCTGCAAGTGCTATATTCTGAAAAATCAAACTGATCAAAATAGAAAGTTTGATGCTAAAGCAGATGAAGGAATCTTTGTTGGATATGCTATCGGTAAAGCATATAGAGTCTACAATCTAAGGACCAACATTGTTGTGGAATCAATACATGTTGTGTTTGATGATAAAAAGATTGAAGGACTGAAAGATGGAGATTACCATGAGAGCCTCAAATTCGACAACGTGGAGATGGTTAGTGATGACGGTGATGATGAAAGTGATCAAGAAACAGTGTCTAAGGATAATGCAGATAAGTCTACTACCAATGAAGCACAAAACTCAACATATGTCGAGTTGCATAATGCTTCATCCGTTGGAAGACAATCTATGTTATCCGTCGGGAGACAACCGGCTTCATCCGTCGGTACTCAAAATTCACCATCCGTCGGGTTATCAAAAGGAGCAGGAAGTCAAGATAGATCACCTATAGAAAGTTCCCCTTTCTCAAATCAAAGATCCACAAACTCAGGGGGAGTTTCTAACAATCAAAACTCAATTACACATCAAGACAACAATGACGTTTCTTCATTTAGAGCTAATCTACCTCAAAAAGAAAATGGACAAAAGATCACCCCTTTGAGCTTATTATTTGTGATGTTTCCTCTAGAGTTCAAACAAGGAGAGCAACTCAAGAAGAATGTCTATACAGTAGCTTTCTTTCCAAGGAAGAGCCAAAGAAGGTAGAAGAAGCTTTGTTGGATCCTGATTGGATTTTAGCTATGCAGGAGGAGCTAAACCAATTTAAAAGGAATAATGTATGGAAGCTGGTGCCTAAGCCTAAAGGAAAGAATCCAATAGACACCAAATGGGTATTCAGAAACAAGATGGATGAAAATGGCATAGTACTCAGGAACAAAGCTAGATTGGTTGCTAAAGGCTACTGTCAACAAGATGGAATATATTTTGATGAAACATTTGCTCCTGTTGTAAGAATTGAAGCCATCAGAATCTTCTTAGCCTATGCAGTCCATGCCAATTTCAAGGTCTATCAAATGGATGTCAAAAGTGCCTTTCTGAATGGAGATTTGGAGGAAGAAGTCTATGTCAGTCAACCTCCTGGTTTTGAAGATCCAAATTTTCCAAATCATGTCTATTATCTTTTGATAGCACTTTATGGACTGAAGCAAGCACCTAGAGCCTGGTATGACACTTTATCAAAGTTCCTTTTGGAAAATCACTTCACAAGAGTTACTGTAGATAAAACTTTATTTTTTAGAAATGTTAATGGCTCTAGTATACTTGTTCAAATTTATGTAGATGATATTATTTTTGGCTCTACAGATGAGAAACTTTGCAAAAAGTTTGCCAAACTGATGCAAAGTAAGTATGAAATGAGTATGATGGGAGAACTAACTTACTTTCTTGGTTTACAAGTTAAGCAAGTTAGTGATGTAATAATTATTAGTCAAACTAAATACATTTTTGATCTTTTAAAGAAGTTTGATCTAGTGGATTGCACATCTGCAAAAACTCCCATGGCCATTGCAACTAAGCTTGAATTAAACACTACTGAAAAGTTTGTGGATATTTCAAGTTATAGAGGCATGGTTGGCTCACTTTTGTACTTAATAGCTAGTAGGCCAGATATAATGTTTGCTACATGTTTATGTGCTAGATTTCAGGCTGTTCCTAGAGAATCTCACTTAATAGCTATTAAGAGAATTTTCAGATATCTCAAGGGAACACCAAAACTTGGCATTTGGTACCCTAGAGATTCTGGTTTTGATCTAACTGGTTATTTAGATGCAGATTATGCAGGTTGTAGGATTGATAGAAAAAGTACAACAGGAACCTGTCAATTTCTAGGAAACAAGCTTGTGTCCTGGTTCAGTAAAAAGCAAAATTCAGTTTCTACTTCTACAGCTGAAGCTGAATATATTGCTGTTGGTAGTTGCTGTGCACAGATATTATGGATGAAAAATCAATTGCTAGACTATGGTTTGCAAGTTGAGAGGATTCCTATTTTCTGTGATAACACAAGTGTAATTACCATCAATGAAAATCCAGTACAACATTCAAGGACAAATCACATAGATATCAAGTACCACTTCATAAGGGAATATGTAATGAATGGTACTGTAGAATTACAATTTGTTCCAAGTGAGAAGCAGCTTACAGATATCTTTACCAAGCCACTGGATGAATCCACATTTTCAAGGTTGGTAAGTGAGTTAGGTATGCTTAATTACTCTTAAATCTATATGAGTTGATTTGCAAGTTGAAATGCAGCCAGAAATATAATTGATTTTTCAGTCATAGATGAAATTTTGGCTAAGTCAAAATTTACATCTCGACGGATGATCTTTATCCATCGAGTTTGATCATCCGTCGGTATATTTTTTGCTAATAAAAATCAATTATTTTTCTGGAATATTTTATGTCTCGACGGATAACAGTTTATCCTCATCTGTCGAATTGTCTTAATCTCAGCCGTTAATTCCCCGTACATTATCCATCGAGTATACTTACAGTTTGTAAGCATGACACGACAGATAGTGGGTGGCATTTTTACAGTTTATTTTTAAACGGCTATTTTAGGCAATTTCTATTGGTTACTTTATTTGACTTTATTATCTTTATCGGTTATTTTTGAGATAATATAAAATCTTATTTCATTTCAATCGCTTTTCTTTTATCATTCTCAATTCAACTGCTCTAATTTCATTCTCTCTCAAAGCACTTACTCTCTTTCTCTTCAAGCTCTTATTCTCTAACAATGGCACCTGTTGTAAAGATTATGTCTCAAACTGGGTTCATTTATGAGAGGAACAATTTCACTGCACTAGTGAACAAGGGTATTCAGCATTCTGGTGATTATCACAAGATGATGGACTTTGTGAAGAATTGCAAGCTCAATTACGCCATGCTGGAATCACCCCCAATCTTCTGTGAAGTTGTTGAAGAGATGTGGACCACTGCTACCTACAACTCTACAGATAAGACCATCACACTCACCATTAAAGGTAAAGAATTATGTATCAATAGTGATGTGATAAAAGCATGTTTCAAAATTCCCGATGATAATGTGACCTCACCACACACTGACACTGATATAATCAATATGCTTAATTACATGAACTATGCACTCCCTACTTCTAAACTGAGTGACATTAGGAGAATGGGTCTTATGAAAGAATGGAGTTTCATGTATGATGTAGTTACAAAGTTTTTCTCAGGATAGATCAGTAATTTTGATTCAGTGAATATTTCCATGCTTAACATGCTCTACATGCTAGTTACAGATAAGTATTTTAATTTTAGTGACCTTGTCTTGTTTGAGTTAGGTTTTAAATTAGGAGAGTTAAATAAAAGAGGTAAGAATGTGTATTATGCTAGAGTTCTTATGATGTTAGCTAACCACCTTTGTGAAGAGATTGTGCTTGAGAACCCTAACAACAAATTAGATTTTTGGGTTCAAGAGAGAAGGCTCATTGCAGATTTGAACAGGGCCAATCATCACAAGGATGTGCCAATGTTATACTTTCCTGTAATGCAAGCACCTCAGGTAAGTGAGGTAAGTTCACCTATCCCTACAACTATTCCAACCTCAACAATTTCTTTGAGTTCAAGTGTGGCTGTGGCAACTGTGTCAATGACCAAACAGTTGCCTACCCAAGCTACCAAACCTACAATTATTTCAAAATCCAAATCAAAGAAAGCCCCCTCTGGTATCTCCCAAAAGATGCCAGTTCAAAAATCCACTAAAGCCAAATAGGGGAGTGTGAAGGAGGGTAAGCTAGGTGAGGGAAGGGGTGAACATAAAAGAAACCCCAAGAATAAGGTTGGAAAGTTGAGTGAATCCCAGCCTAGCCACACTGCAGTTTCCCAACAAACTGCAGTGCTTAAAAAGGACAAAAGCTCATTTCTAGATGCATCCTCCCAAAAGGATGTAGCTATTGAACAAAGCTCTCAACCAAGAGCACAGGCCAAGAGGGTTAGGGACACAAGCTCACCCCAAACTTATGCCAGAAAGAAGAAATCAAAAACCATTGGGGATGCACAGGGTACACACACTGTGCAAACTGGTGCTAAAGACACAGTCACTGCACCTTCACAAATTCAGTTTGATGTGGCTCCAATAAATGTGGAGTCACAGCCAAAATCTCTAGTAATAGAAGCACCTCAAACACCAAACCCACCAACAAATTCTCTGGATGTGTATATAATAAACACATCAATTCCTGATTCCCCTTCTTTAACTCTGTTGGGGAAGCCAAAATCTAATGCAAGTGAGCATCATCTTTTAGATGATTTGTTGGCTCACTTGCCAATTCTTTCAGGAACTGTTGTATCATCTGTGCCCCAAATATCTTCAATCAGCACAGAGTCAACAATAGTTTCTCTTCCCAGCTCATTCATTTCTACTCTCTCAACGGATATTGCTCATCCGTCGAGTAGTGATTGTATCTCGACGGAGAAGCTTGACAGCAGTTATCCGTCGGATAGCAAAACCACTCACTCGATGGATATCACTCATCCGTCGAGTATCTCTGCACAGCTTCAAACTTTATTTATTTCAAGTGCAGAAGATTTAGTGGTTGTACAGTCACTCTTAGGATTGAGAGAGAAGAGTGTTTTGAGTGAGAGTCTGGCTTGTTCCAGGAAAAAGGAGAGGAAATGAGTGAAACTCTGTAATCCATTTCTTCAAGATTGGCAAAAGAGAGTGAGAGGAGTCCCACCTTAGTAGGTGAAGGTTAGGGTGTGAGGGTGGGGAGCCAGAGTGAGACCTTGATGCAACAAAAGAGAGAAAATGAGAGAAATGCAGGTACTGGAGTAATAAGGATGGATGTCATTGCTAGTGAGTCAATGAATGTCCAGGATGCAGACAAGGAAGGACTATCTCAGCATCCTAAAGCTATTATAGATTCCACTTCCCTTGATGTTGAGGCATTTACTCACCCTGTTCCATCTTATAAACTTCTAGCTGAACAAGGCAATGACAATGCAGAAAGGATACTGAATTTGGTGCATACCACACAGTCTATGATGAGAGCTAAGGATGCCATCACAGCTTTGCCTTCTACAGCTGGTGATGTGGACTATGAGACTGGTGGTTCAGCTGATTTCTTTGGAGATGGGAGTGGGGATAGTAAAGATGAAGCAATGGACATAGGGGGAGAAGTAGGCTCAAGTTCAAGATCAGGTATGCCATCATGGGCCTTCTCAAAGCACTGTGATGAGCATTACTTCAAGACAACCCTGATCCAGTTAATCAATCAGACAAATACTGCTCTTCAAACCACTACTAATGCCAACACCAAGAAGCTCCTTCAGGCACATCTAGCCTCCCTGCAACTTTAACAAATCCAGGGCTTCCAGCATGCTACGGATGTAAACACCATGAAGGGTGATATTGAGGAGATGAAGAAGGCCATGTCAGACAAGATAGATTTTAAGCTTCCAGAAGCTACAATGCTTGACATCAAAAGGCAATTGAGGAAAAATTCTGATCTTGTAACCAAAATAGATGCCTTGGATACAAGAATGTCAGCCATGGAAGCATCTTTAATAGCCATTCACCTTCATCGAGCCCAACAGACAAATTTACTACAAAAACTGGTGGCTGCTCAAACCCCCTCCTCACCTCAAATTGATGATAACAAAAAGAGGGAGAAAGGACCAAGTGAGGGGGGAGACCTAGTGAGGGGGAGAGGCTTCAAATTCAAATCAGTAAAGTAATTGTGCCTTCAATTACTGTCTCAAAGCCATCAGTTACAAATAGTATAGATCTGATCAATGTAGCAACAGCCAACATAAGAGCAGCTGATAAGGAGAAGTTGAGTTTAGTCAACTGGGAGAAGATTGATGAGGAAATACAGAAGAAGTTTGAACTTGTCAAGGAGCCAGTTAAGTCAGCCATCCATCACTCTCAAGTCAAGCAAATTAGTGTGAATGAGATGAGCATGAACTATCTGGAAAGAGGACAGCCTTCCTGTATCAAATCTCCAAAGACTGAAATAATTCTTAAACCCAAGGGTGAACTACTCAAAATCATCATTGAAGAACCCCTTGGATACTGTGTATGAGACACCCAAGCCTGATAAAAAGAAGCTTCTGTCAAGATCAATTACTTTCTACAAAGATCCAGCTGATTTAGCTTCTAAATAGAAAACGGCCAAGATTTTCAGGAATGGGAAAGAAATTTGTGTGGTTGCTGGACATCCTCAATTTGCTCAAGCAAAGAGAGAAGAAAAGGCTAGATTGAAGCAGGAAAAGAAGCAAGCTGCTCTAGATGCTAAAAAGGCTAAACAGAAGAAAGAACAAATTGCTATCTTAGCCAAGCTACATGTTGTAAATTCATCACAACAAATTCCTGTTCAGCCATCTGAAATTACTGAATCAAAGAAGCAAGTTGAACAACAGAAGAAATCTCCAAGAATCAAGGAATTGGCTAAAAGAACTAAAAGGAAACTGGATATTATTGACAAGGAATTGGAAGATCAATTTCCTAAGGAATCCACACCATCTACAACTCAAGCATCAAAGCCTTCTGTGGTATTTGAAGATATCAGGGTGGTGGATCCCTACAGGAATATTCATGGTGAACCTATTGTGCCCAAGGATGAGCCAATAGAATGGGAGAACATACCAATTCCTGACTTCAATCTACCAATCCTTAGCAATCCAAGAAGAATAAAGTCAAGAGCAGTCAAGAAAGTGAAGTTGTCACCTCTCAAATCCAAATCTCTAGTCAAAGCACAATCTAAAGTCAATAAGGGAGATTACATGTACTTGTGTGACATCAAAGAATTTTCTGATCTAAACCTCTATCTAGATGAACTAGATGAAGTGAGAGGAATTGATGCATACAGAAACCTACCTGAAAGGTTAGTGTTCAAGTACAAAGGGGGGAAAGAGATTCAGTGGCCACTTCACAGGATCTTTCAAGAAAGCCAAGCTGTACTGATTAAAGTTTATTCATCCTTCAAGAAGAATTTTGGGTTCAACATCACTGCAAGAAGATTGGTACTGAAGAAGATTGAAGAGCTAAGGAGTGTTAGAGCTAAAGATGCACTTCCAAAGACTCTAATTATCCCTTACACAGGGAGAAGAGTGCATCTAAGGCCCTACTGGCTGATGGAGTTCATGCATGACAAAGGTGTCAGAAGATTTTTCAGATTAGAAGACCAATTGAGCATCTCTAGCAATGAGACTCTTTTGGAAATGCAAGGAAAGCTAAACCTCTCAGAATCTGATGAACTAGAATTCCACAGGCAGCTCCAAAATCAGATTGAAGAAAACAACAGAAAGTTTGGAAATAGATCCAGACCTTCAAGGAACTAGATAAATCTGCTCAGGCTAGAGGAGCATCTTGAAAATGACCGTGACCAAAACTTTGTACATTTTGTTATTTGAAGCACTTTTCAGTAATATCTACTTTCTTCTTAAAGTTGTATTTTTAGAGTGTTTTGTTATCATCAAGTATCTCTTAATTTATGGCTACAATTCCAGTAGACATAAATTGGGGGAGATTGTTGTGTATATGTTGTGTACTTGATGATTTCATGAACAAAACACCTTGGTAGAATTTACTTAGTGAAATTATGTAGCACTCGACGGATAAGATTTATAGTCCCGACTGATGACTCATTATAGTCCCGATGGATGGTGACTTATTATCCATCAAGTGAGTAGCTTATGTAACAATAAGTCTGTAGCACATTTCTGCATACACCATTGTATAGATTTTGTAAGTAGTATTCAAGTCATGTTGACTTTAACTAGATATACAGAATATGTTGATTAATTGTACATAGATGATGTCTTGTAATTCTGCATAAATAAAATGAAGTCAAGTGCCAGATTGCTACCCGACGGATAAACTACGATGAAGTCGACGGATGATCATCTAGACAACCCGACGGATGATCAATAACTCGACGGATGATCATGAACCCAACGGATAAAGATTCAAAAATCTGTTGACAGTGACAACACAGTCACATGCGTCGAGTGGATGCAAATGGAATGTGGTAGCCTATTCAACTGGGTTTTTGAGAACAAAGAAGCATTGTCATTTCCATGCTATTATGAAGATATTCAAGATGCTGGAATAGAGTAATGAAGTAGCATTGTAATAGACTAGATAGTTTTGTTTTATTATCCTGTCTTATTACTTTGTAATCTTGGTGATATATAAACCAAAAAGTAGCAACTAAGAAACCATTGATCTAAGCAGAAAAGCAGAGAAACATTTGTAAGCATAATTCTTAGAATTTCTCTGTAGTCTTAGTTATTGTAAGCAGCTGTGAGCATTTTGCATACAGGGTTCTCTCGATATATAATATATATCTCTGGTGGAATCATTCAAATCCACCAGAAAGTTTTTTAAAGACTCTTATTTTTAATTACTTGTGTTTTGATTCACTTAAGTCTTTATTCTGCATTCTGCTACTCAATTCACACTATATATATATATATTTGAGTTAGAACATTTTTATTCAAGAAAAAGTTTCAAGAATTCCATTCAACCCCCCTTCTGTAATTCTTGTTATATTGTTAAGGGACTAACACCTTAGGTTAATGGTTTTGTTTTGTTTTTTTAAATACGACTTGCATGTCGTTTGATCTTGTAATTATTAAATCTCGAATGTAACTCGAGTTCTTATTGTAAGTACATTAGATTAGTTTTTATTTTTGATTCATGTAATGTACATAAATACATGAAGATTTGAAGCTCAAAGAAGGGTAATCTCACATAGAGGCCATCCAAGGAAGCAATACAAGATAGAAGACATGTAATAGTTATCTTGTATTTATTTTTTACCTTAGATTGACCCTAGATCTTTGTCATTACCTTGATGAAGATCACATAGGATGAAGCCATAACCAACCACGTTTATTTATTGCACTTTACATATATGCACATATGATGAATGTATGTGTAGAGTAGTTTATAAAGATGCATGCTTAATTAGATTAAGGATGTATTTATTAGATACGACATCCGAGCCATGCTTGCTAAACAAGGTAAAATATGTAAAGACTCAAGATTTTAAAATGAACAAACGATTACGAGATTCTCGTGTTTATGAAACACGGAATAAAATAAAAAAATTCTTTATTTCTGACTGGGGCGATTTTGTCAAAAGTGAGTTCATTGAACTTGTAAGGTTGTGGGTTTTAAGCGAGACCGTTGTGACTCCCTCACTACCTGGAAATCAAACCATTGACGAATATTGATTTGAAGTATTTTATTCAAGGAGTGGGTTCGCCAAAGCGAAGTACTCCCATCTATTGTGGGAGATGTGTTGAAGTATATTGATACTTTTTGACTATTGGGTTTGACTTAACTAAGTTACCACAATAGGACTGTAAACTTAGAGGCATAGAGTTTGGCGAGATTTATTAGATAAATATGAAAAAATGTTGTTCCACCAAGCTATCCAAGAGTTATATAGTTGATATAATTGACAAATATTGTCTACCTAAATAATCATGTTTTAGGAGAAATGCCAAAGCTGGCCTAACGCATGGTGAAATATGAATTTTGGCTCAATAGAAAGGATATAGAAGATATTCTTTCTGAATTAATAGTTAGGGCTATTGATTTGATAAAAATGGTGGGAGATATATATTGTGAATATATATATATATATATGAATAATCAATTGAACATAATTTAATGATCATCTGTAGAATAATTCATTTTATGCACTTTAATATTGTAGATATCAAATGACAAATAAAAAAAATAAATTCTCTATGCAATAGTCCTTGAGAAGGACAAGTTGACATTCAATTATTTCCTCAATTGACATGGGAAATTGAGGATTGTCCTCAGGTTCAAGGATGTCACTCAAATTCTTCCCTTATTTCTTCTAGCTGAGAATGAAACATGTGTTGAACAAAATACTTACCAGAAGTAAATTGATTATGCAACTGATGTTTCATGTCTCATGCTTGTAATTATAAGTGCTGAGCTTTAGAAGCAACAAGAGCATAATGATGCTTATGATATGATTGAGCACCTTCAAAGGATGTTTGAAGCATAGGCTCTTCAGAAAGATTTGACAATAACAAGGCACCATACTTTTGCATTAATGAGAGAATGTTATCCGGCTGGACCATATGTTCTAAAGATGATAGGTATATGTACCTTGATATTTTGGGTTTCAAGAATGGTCTAGAGACTCAACTTGATTTGATCAAACAAGCTTTGAACACTTCTATTCTCAATTTGTTAAGAACAAAAGGAATGAGATAGATAAAACACTCACTAAGTTGTTAGGCATGTTTAGAACTGCTGAAAATAACACGATAAAGGCATGAATTACGTCCATATTGATGGTGTACACATGGAAGGCAAATGGGAAAGGAAAGTGGACATGCAAGTGAAGATTCGATCTTATTCGGTGCCAAACCAAAGTCCAATCTCAAAGGGCTTTTGAAGCCTGGTAGTGGTGTTGCTAAAAGAGATGATTGTCACTTCTTTGGAAATAACTGGATGATTGGAAGTTAAATTGTCGAGCTTGTTTGGAAGATCTAAAGAAGAAGACCATCAATGGTCAAACTTCAGGTATCGGGTTAGAATTGGAGCAAAAGTTGTTGCTCTAGTTGAAGGAAATTGATACCTAATTTTGCCCATAAGGCGAGATTGAGAACTTGATAAATTGTTCTTACTTTCCTGCCTTTAGCGGATATATTAAATCAATTTCTTGTCTGGACAAGAAAGATTTTCATTTTAATTAAATAAACAATAGTTGTTTATTTTATTTTAATGATAAGGCTTATAATATTATACAATTAGTTAACAATTTATATATTCTAAAATGACTCAAATCAAACATTACGTTTAGCATTGTCATTAAGCCATATTAATGAGAAACGCATTTCTGAGTTACATATAGATGGATACTTAGATAAGTTTGATTTTGAATCATATGGAAGATGCGGACATTATCTCATTAGAAAAATGACTAAAGCTTATTTTACCTGATCAGGTGAAAGGGCCACCGAACGATTAGGACTTATACATAATGATGTATGTGGTCGAATGCGTATAATGACAATGGGTGGCTTATACTACTTCTTAACATTTACTAATGATTTCAGTAGATATGGATATGTGGTTCTGATGAAGAATAAATTGAATTCTTTTGAAATATTCAAAGAATATAAGGACGAAGTAGAAAAGTAAATAAGGGAAAAGTATAAAAGTTTTACGATTAGATCGTGGAGGAGAATACTTAAGCCTCAATTTCAAGAGTTTTTGAAGGAGTGTGATATTTGTTGGATATATTTGAGATGTCATGTCTAATATGTTTCATGTTTAGTTTTCAGAGCTTAACTAACAGGAAATATCAGTACTTACTGGAATCAGGACTTACTGGAAGTCAGGACTTAAGGATATCAGGACTTAGATTATCAGAAGATAATATCAGAAGATGGATATCAGAACTTAAGTATTGGAGGACTAACAGTTAAGGAAGGAAGCTGATTCACAGGAAAGAAGATCTAGACTAATACAAGAAGAAGATATGCATGGAAAGAGTTTGAGGACTAGAAGAATTATATAAGATATCTGGTTGATATATTTTAGAAGACATAATTATATTCCATATCAACTAGAAGTTATCTTGTAACTGTGTGTCTATATAAACACAGACATAGGTTTACTCTATAAGAGTTACGATCATCGAGAAGATCATATATTGTAACCTAGCAGCTCTCGTGATATTTGTTCATCACTGAGAGAGAACAGTTCCATTGTAACAGAGTTTGTTATATTGAATACATCTATTTTTTGTTACTTGTGCTTTAAATCGATTTGATTGTATTCTACAATATATTCAACCCCCTTCTACAGTGTTGTGTGACCTAACAAGTGGTATTCGAGCCCTTCTGTTAACACACATACAGTAAAGATCCAAAACAATCATGTCTGAAGAAGCAGAAAATCCAACCAAGCCCGCCAAAACTGAAGAAACTCCAAAGACTCAAACCCATAGTCGATATGAGACTATCAGGGTTCCCATGCTGAGACCGTCTGAATATCCCATATGGAAAGTGAAGATGGCTATGTTTCTGGAAGCTACAGATCCAGAATATCTTGACAGAATTAATGAAGGACCACATAAGCCTAGCAAACTCTCTGTTGTAGTTGCAGATCAACCAGCAAAAATCGTACCAAAGGAGAAAAGTGAATACACAACTAAAGATAACTCATCTATTTCCAAGGATGCAAAGGTAAGGCATTTGATGCATAGTGCCATTGATAATTTCATGTCAAATAGGGTAATTCACTACAAGACTGCAAAGGAGATATGGGATGCTTTGGAGACGAGGTGTCAGGGAACTGATGCAATCAAGAAAAATAGGAGGACTATACTCACTCAAGAGTATGAGCACTTTGTCATTAACTGACTTATATGACAGGTTTGTCAAACTCTTGAATGATCAGTCACTGGTGGACAAGGAATATAACATTGAAGATTCAAATCTAAAATTCCTTTTAGCTCTTCCTGAAAGTTGGGATTTGAAAGCTACTATTATAAGAGATAACTATGCTCTTGATGAAACTACTCTTGATGAAATTTATGGAATGTTTAAGACTTATGAACTTGAGATGGATCAAAGAAGCAAGAGACATGGGAGAAAGTCAAGAACAGTTGCTCTTAATGCTGAGGAGGAATCCCCCAAAGTGGTTGTCTCAAAGAAAGGAAAAGGAAAGGCTCTCATCATAGAGTCTGATTCAGAATCATCAAGTTCTGATGATGCTGATTCAGAAACTAAAAGTCTACCTGAAGTAGATGCTGACGAAGAGATGATGAAGCTGTGTGCTCTTATGGTGAAGGGTATCACAAAGATAGCCTACAGGAAATTCGGAAGAGGAAAGAAGTTTTTCAGGAAAGGTAGAAGTCCTGATAAGAAGGGCTTCAGAAAATCTGAAGGCAGAGGAGGAAAGTCTGACATAGGAGATTACTCAAATGTCAAATGCTACAACTGTGGTAAGAAAGACCACATATCTCCTGAATGCAAGAAATGAAAGAGTGACAAAGGCAAGGCTCTTGTCACTAAGAAGAAAATTTGGACAGACACCTCAGATTCTGAAGATGAGGAGAACTATGCCTTGATGGAAAATGCTGATAGCAGTTTTGATGCTGCTGAGTTAAAGGTACCTCAAACAACTTATGCCTTTCATACTGATGATATTACTGAGTTGAGATTATATCTTAAAACCATGTTTATTAGCTATAGAGATCAAACTTTAACATGTGAAAGATTAACTTCTGAAAATCTTGCTTTTAAAAATAGGAATGATTATTTAGAAAAAGAGTTAGTTATGTTCCATCAAACTCAGAAGGATATAGATGATGCTTTCTATGTAAGAGATGAAGTGCTAAAAATGAATAAATCTCTAAAAACTGAGTTAGAAAAGGAGAGAGAGATTATCAGGACTTGTACTAACTCTGGCAGAGCAACTCAGGATATACTAAGTAGTGGAAACTGGAAAGAGGGCTTAGGTTATGGAGATGAGAAAAGTGAAAAAGGAACTGGACAAGTTAAGCCAATTATTGTTAAACAGACTACTAAGCCAAAGGTAAATCCTGTTAAATTTGTAGCTAAAACTATAAAGTCTAATTCTGAAAAGATGAAAGATATTGAGACAAAAGTGATAGCAGAGTCAACTTCTGACAAACTAGAACAGGATAAACCAACTGAAGTTAACATAGGCTTAATGACAAAGAAACAGCTTAAATAGAAGATGAAAGAGATTACCAGTATACACAAGGTAAAGGAAGCTAGGAAAAATAGGAATGGAAAGGAAGGTGTGAATAAAAGCAACAATTATATGCCTGTTCCTAATGCTCCTAGAAAGAAATGTTATAACTGTGGAAACCCTAACCATCTGGCTTCTTTTTGCAGGAAGAATAAGAATATAAACTCATTACCTTCTAAGTCAGGAGTTAAGAGTCAGTATGTTAGGTTTAAGCCACAAAATCCTTGTTTTCATTGTGGTAGTGTGTGGCATTCCATTTATACTTGTAAGGAATATCATAGTTTATACTATGATTATTATCAGATAAAACCTTCTTTGAAGAAAGTTACTTTAATTCCTTCTAGTATAAAGTATGATGCAAAGTCTGATAATGTAAATACTGATAAGAAAACTGTTAGCACAAACTCTGATGTTAAATCCGCTGTAAATGTTAACAAACTTAAAAAGGCCAAAGGATCCAAGCAAGTCTGGGTCTTTAAAACTAACCTTTAGTGGTCTTTGTGATTACAAGGCAACAGGAAGAACATCCTAGTTCTGGACAGTGGATGTTCAGGACATATGACTGGAAATAAAGCCCTGCTATCAGACTTTGTGGAGAAAACTGGCCCAGAAGTTTCTTATGGATATGGCAACATTAGGAAAACTCTGGGATATGGCAAGATAAATCTAGGGAATGTCATCATTGAATCAGTAGCTCTTGTCTCTGGACTTAAACACAATCTGTTGAGTATAAGTCAAATCTGTGACAGAGGTTATCATGTGGATTTCTTTGAAGAACACTGTGAAGTAATAAGTAATTCAACAAGAAAAGTGGTTCTGAAAGGATACATGCATGGTAACATTTATGAAGCCAGACTTTCAACAAGTACTGATGGTTTTGCAATCTGTCTGTTGAGTAGAGCATCAATTGACGAAAGCTAGAATTGGCACAAGAAACTCTCTCATTTAAATTTCAATAATATAAATGAGATTGTAAAGAAAGATCTTGTGAGAGGACTGCCAAAAATAGTATTTGCTCCTGATGGCCTTTATGATTCATGTCAGAAGGCAAAATAAAGAAAATCTTCTTTCAAGAGCAAAACTAAGTCATAAATTCTTGAGCCTTATCACCTACTGCATGTTGATCTATTTGGTCCAGTCAATGTCATGTCTATTGCAAAGAAGAAATATGTTATGGTTATAGTGGATGAGTTCACAAGGTACACATGGGTGTACTTCTTGCACAAGAAGACTGAAACTGCATCTACCCTAACTGATCATGTCAGACAGCTGGATAAATTGATCAAAGATTCTGTTAAAATCATAAGGAGTGATAATGACACTAAGTTCAAGAATTCAATCATGGAAGAGTTATGCAAAGATCATGGAATCAAACAGGAATTTTTTGCACCTAAAACTCCACAGCAAATGGAGTTGTAGAAAGAAAGAACAGGACTCTCATTGAAGCTACACGAACAATGCTTGATGAAGCAAAGCTACCAACCTATTTTTGGGCTGAAGCTGTGCAGACTGCTTGTTTTACACAAAATGCTACACTTATAAACAAGCATGGAAAAACACCATATGAGATGGTGAAGAAGAAGAAGCCAAATCTGAAATACTTTCATATATTTGGTTGCAAGTGTTTTATTCTCAAGACTCATCCTGAGCAGCTGTTAAAATTTGATATCCACTTTTGGATATCTAAAAGCTGATGAAGGAATTTTTTTTGGATATCCACTTTCCAAAAAAGCCTTCATAGTCTACAATTTGAGAATAAGAGTTGTCATGGAATATATCAATGTCTCTTTTGATGATAAGAAGATTACTGGACTTGAAGATTTCGATGATCATGATCAGCTGAGATTTGAGAATGAAGATTTAAATTCTGATTGTGAAAATTCTGATCCTGTAAGTTCTGATGTCATTAAAACTGTGGTAACAACTCCAAAGGAAAATGCATATGTCCAGGGGCAAGCTGAAGATCCTACCAATCTCAAGACTCTCGAAAAGCATCAGAACCTGTCACTGGCTCTTCAAGTTCTGATTCATCTAGTTCTGATGAGCCAAACTCTGATAATTCTGGAAGCTCTGATTCTTCAACTCCTGAAAAATCAAATTTAAATTCTTAAGTCTCAGAGAGCGTAACTACAGGGGAAGCATCAGAAAATGCTGATGGAGATAGCATGGATCCTGGGGGAGGATCCAATTCTAGAAATCAACTTCCATCTACAAGGAAGTGGACTAAAGCACATACAACTGATTTAATCATTAGAGATCCTGAAGCAGGTGTCAGAACTAGAACTGCAACTTCAAATGAATGTCTCTATCATTCTTTTCTGTCTCAGACTGAACCTAAGAAAGTGGAAGAAGCTCTTCAAGATGCTGATTGAGTGCAAGAAATACAAGAAGAGTTAAATGAATTTGAAAGAAATAAAGTCTGGACCCTAGTGCCAAGACCAAAGAACAGATCAGTTGTTGGTACAAAATGGGTGTTCAGAAACAAAACTGACAATGATGGCATAATTACAAGGAATAAAGCATGACTGGTTGCTAAAGGTTACTCTCAGCAGGAGGGTATTGATTATGATGAAATATTTGCACCAGTTGCTAGATTAGAAGCCATAAGGATCTTTTTGGCTTATGCTGCTCACAAGAAGTTTAAAGTCTTTCAAATGGATGTAAAAAGTGCTTTTCTCAATGGAGAATTGGAAGAAGAGGTATATGTTGAACAACCTCCAGGCTTTGTAGATCCTAAATTTCCCAATCATGTCTACAGGCTTGACAAAGCACTTTATGGCCTTAAGCAAGCTCCAAGAGCATGGTATGAGACTTTAGCTCAATTCCTTCTGGAAAGTGGATTTCACAGAGGCACAGTTGACAAGACTTTATTCTACCTCAACCATGGAAAGGACTTACTTTTGGTACAGATATATGTTGATGATATCATATTTGGTTCTACTCATTCCAAACTGTGTGAGAAGTTTGCAAAGCTAATGCAGTCAAGATATCAAATGAGTATGATGGGAGAACTCAGCTATTTTCTGGGCTTTCAAGTCAAGCAAATTGCAGAAGGCACTTTTATCTATCAATCCAAGTATACCAGAAATTTACTGAAGAAATTTGGAATGCAAGATTGGTCAACTGCATCCACTCCCTGGCCACTGCAACCAAGTTAGATAAGGATACTGGAAATCAGTAGATATTACTAACTACAGAGGTATGATTGGCTTATTACTCTATCTAACTGCAAGTAGACCTGATATCATGTATGCTACATGTCTTTGTGCAAGATTTCAGGCTGATCCAAGAGAACCTCACTTATTAGCTGTGAAAAGAATTTTCAAGTACCTTAAGGGTACAACTGATCTAGGATTGTGGTATCCTAGGGAATCAGATTTTAAGCTAATTGGTTACTCAGATGCAGATTTTGCAGGATGCAAAATAGACAGGAAAAGCACTAGTGGAAGCTGCCAATTTCTTGGAGGCAGATTGGTTTCTTGGTTTAGTAAGAAACAAAAGTCAATTTCCACATTAACTGCAGAAGCAGAATATATTGCTGTAGGAAGCTGTTATGCACAGATTCTTTGGATGAAGAATCAGTTACTGGATTATGGGTTAGAATTTTCTAAAATCCCTATTTACTGTGATAATCAAAGTGCTATTGCTATGACAGGTAATCCAGTTCAACACTCAATGACAAAGCACATCAGCATTATGTACCATTTCATAAGGGAACATGTGGATGAAGGTACAATAGAATTGCATTTTATTCCAACAGATCAACAGCTAGCAGATATCTTCACAATACCACTATGTGAATCTACTTTTATAAGATTGGTAAATGAACTTGGAATGGTTTCAGATTCTTTCTCTAAATCTGCTTAGTTTTTGTTCTCATGCATCAGACCTTATGATCAGTAGTTATATATTGTATTATATATATGTAATATGTGCTTAATTTGAAAATTCATTAAATGATGATTGTTATCTGATGTGGATTTATATACTATGATAAGTGTTTTGAATGTTATGTGACTATTCAATCCAATGAGGATAACTGTGCTAGATGCTGACCTAGTAGTCTTTAACATACTAGAAATCCCATGTTTGAATTAGTTGTTTATGTGGAAACTCATTAACACAAGCAAATCTGATATTGAGCTTAGTCAAGTTTACTTTGTGTATCTTATTACTAAGTCACAAACTAGATTCTTGTTTCTTATCTGTCAAATTCTGATGTCAGTAAATCTTAAGAATGAATTAAGTGCTGATAAACCTCACTTATCAAAAGAAAAGAAAAGAAAAGAAAAGAATAAAAGTCAGGTACTCCTTTGAGATCTAGAGTAAAAATGTGGAAGAAAGACCCAAGTGCATTGCTGGTATTAAGTAATATGCATTAGAAAAGCAAATATTTTTCTTGGTGACTTTTCACACTCTATGATTACTGGAGAAATACTCTGATAGCAACATAAATTCTGATAAGCAGTCGTGACTCACTTACACTGAGAAGCCACTGTAAAAAGGAATTTCAAAAGATGCATAAAATGAGCACAAACAGTTGAGGTGGACTCATGCATAAATTTGTTTTATAGTAGACATCATGACTGATGACAGATTTTAAGCATTTTTCTTAGTTATGCCTTATTTCTAAGATGTACTAAAGTTGACCAGACTTTAATCTTTATCCGATATTTTGCTGAATGCACAAACTTTCACTCCATATGAATGATGAAAATTACTATGGTGATTAAGTTGTTTTTGACAAACAGTTGAGTGTCATTTGCATAAATTCTGAGGACAAGTTCTGATGGAAGTTCTTATGATTAAACTCTGAAGAAAACAAGTCAGTATTTGTATGAAGAATCACAGAAAAAGATATTCACTATTTGAGTACAGAAGCCATGTTCTGATGACTGTTAAAATCTGATATAAGTTAAGTTCTAATATTAAATCCTAATGGAATCCTTGATGCTTACGTGGCATTTTTCTTTACTTGACTTATTTATGGTAAAATATGAAACAGTCATATTTAAATCAGAATAAAATTGGGGTGAGATAAAAACAGTCATAATCATTATACGTTAGTGGTTAACGTGTATATCCTGAAAACCTGCATGTGCACAGTAATTATTGTTTATTTTACGTGCCCATTAATTCCTCTCTAGCCGTTTTTGACTGTTCACACGGTGCCAGGTGTAAAGTGTATAATATGCTTCAAAAATATAACTTTTGAGTGGAGAGAGTATGTATATGGGAGTTAACAGATTTTATAATCTTCTACTTACTTTTCTATTTTTCACCTCTCTTATTCTCTCTCTCTCTCTAATATTCTCTGAAGCATTTTCTTTCAGGACTTTTAACAAACACTTTGCCAACACTCTCCTTCTCACTTAATTTCTTACAGAGATGGCACCAAAAGACGTAATTTTCAATGGAGCTAAGTTTGTTCCTAACAACTACTCCGCCATTCTTAGCAAGGCTGAAGCTCCATCGGAACTTCACTTCATTCAGGATTTTCTCGCTAATTCTGATATTGGGTATGCTCTAACCAACCTGATGTAGTCTCTGGAACTCAAGTGCTGGAGTTCTGGAGAAGTGGAGTATATGATGGTGGCGGTGCTCAAGGGTCCCCAAGTATAATCTTTTCATCAGGGGAGGACGAGCATGTCGTAACTTTGGCTACAGTACGCCAAGCACTGCAGCTACCTGAGAACTGCGCTTATTCCACTGTTGAGGAGCCAGTTCTTCAAAATATGATGGCCAGTCTGGGGTATGAAAGGACATTGGCCAAGCTGGGTCAATTGAAGAGACCTTACATAAGGAGGGAATGGAGTTTCTTCTTTGATTGCAATACCAAGTCTTTTGCAAACAAATGTTTTAACTTTGATGCAATCATCATATTCAGTCAACAAATCGGGTATGCTCTCATTAATCAAACTGATTTTGATTATGCAAGTGCTGTCTTAGGTTTCATTGGGGATAGGATGACAGAAGACAGAAATACTGTTTATTTTGCTAGATTATGTCAGCTTATTTATAGTTTTTGTTGTGATGATAAGCCCCAATTAGCTAGTGAATTAATTCCATCATTCAGACTAGCTAAAAGAGCTTTTATTGACTTATTATCTACTGATAATAAGAAGGCTATGTTAAGACCCCTCTGAGTTCCTTTATCTATCAAACAAGCCTTAATAATCTATGATCCAGTTAAATACACTGCACTATATCCTGATGTCAAACCATCAGAACCTCAACCATCAGCACCTACCACCTCTACACAAACACCTCAGACTTCTCAACCATCAGCACAAACAACCAGACCTTCATCTTTCAAAACTTCTAAGAGGACAAAGTCTATTCCTCAACCTCCACAAAAGAGAAGGAAGATGATTCTCAGAGATGAGTCTGAGAGTGAAGAAGAAATAATTGAAGCACGAGTTCATGCATCTGAACCTGTGATAGTTAAAGGAATGTTACTTCTCAGAAAGAATCAGCAGCTCAAAGTTCTGATACTTTGAAAAGGAAATTTGTAAATTCTGATGCTGCTAAAGCAACTCCTTCATTGGCAAGGAGATTGAAGAAAATGAAGGTAATGAGGTATTTGGCTAAGGCTATATCAGAAAATACTGAAGAAGCTGAGGAAGGGGATCAGGAATCTCTGATCTCACAAGAACCAATTATTATTGAAGCCCTTCCGGCTCAAGCCAAACACACTGCTAATAACACAGTTATTACCCCTCGTGTCTCTCCTATTGAAGCTACAGATGATGCTAAAGAAAAAACTGATATTTCTGAAATAGATATTCATAATTTGAATATACCTGAAGTTCTTTATCCGGAAGCTCCATCTACATCAAAGACATTAGCTCTGGAGATAAATTCTGCTAATCAGAATTTAAATGATGTTATTCATGAATCTCCAGTTGCTTCACACACTGTTGAGCTATCAGAACAGTATAAGCCTTCCTCAAGTTCTGATGACATTGTTTCTGCTGAGACTCCAGTACCTACTCTGGGCAAGGAAGAATTGGTGAAGAAATTTGTTGAAAAGGAAGCACATATTCCTTGGGAGGATGCTCACAGAGGTGTTGAGTGGACCAAGAAGTGGAATGAATCAGATTTTATTCCTTGTTCTAAAGTTCTGACAGAGCATATTGCAAAAGCTGATAAGTTGCTCACAAATGTTGATTTCAAGACACAACTCAAGATCACAGCTCTGTCTACAAAACATCTTCAAGGTCTACATATTGCTACTCATGAAAAGGTTGATACACTCAAATAACAAGCTGATAAGCTCGATCAGGTGCTCAAGTTTGACAAAAATAGGTATATCAGACCTATTTCTGAAAAAGTTGCAGCCATTGAGAAAACTCAAGAGAAGCAACATGCCCAAATCGTTGAGGTTCTGGTTAATCAAGCTTCTCAGAAAGCTCAATTGGATGAAATCCAATCTTCAGTTGAACTTCTTCTTTCTCTCTTACTTCCTGATGATGCCAAAAAGGGGGAGAAGGTAGTTAAGTCCAAATGCTCACCTACTCAAGAACTGAAGAAAAAGGATGATAAAGGTGATGACCAGGTAAACTCTGAAAAGAGCAGAGGTCAAAGAAAAGTTCAAGGAAAATCTTCTATTCAGAACAAGTCAAGTTTTGATGCTGTGAATGCTCAGAGATTGAAGTCAAGTGGTGATAAGCAAATTCTGATGTCAAGTTCTGATATTCTAATTCAGTCAGGATCTGAAGACTCTCAGAAGTTCTTGCAAACTTTGAAGTTAAAGGGGAAGCAAACTACTGTTTATTACAAAGATCCTAAAATCCAGACACTTGATGAGGAGATAGCAATAAGATTATTTCTGAAACACAATCCAGGAATGGATTTAGACACTCTCAAGGATGAAGAAGCTAGATTTGCTGCTGAGAAGACAAATCCTAAGTCTAAAGCTTCTGATGCAAAGAACCCTCCAAGGCCAAAGGAAAAAGGCATTGTGATCAAGGAAAAGTTAAATTCTGAAACTTCAAAGTTCAAGAGTAGATCACAGACTGAGAGTAATCCCAAAGACAAAGGGAAAGGAAAAATTGATGAACCAACCAAGTCACTGGACTTGAAAACTTCTCAAGATATGATGAAACTAGTGTGTAAAATGGTTCAAATATCTGATGATAATCTTGTTGAAGATGAAACTGTTTAAATTATGAAAATAAGAAAGATAAGTGAAGATTCTAAAAAAACCTCTGACACTGCTCAAGTTGTTATTCAGAATAAAGGACAGGAAGGTACAGAAGAAACAGTAAATTCTGATCAAGCTATCAAGACATCAACTGCTGACAATGCTCAAGTTGATTTGAATAAATTGATAATGGCTGATAAGAAGAAGCTGTTATGGAAGAAAGCTACTCCAGTTGAACCAAAATCCAATCTCGTTTTTAATCAACTTGCTATATTTGGGTTGAAAGCCAAACAACCTAGAGATAGAGCTGGGTTAGGTTCTGACAAAGAGAAGATTCAAACAGGAGTAGAGGTTACTCTAGGAGATCCTTTCATATTGACAGACAAACCATATGAACAAATTAAACAAAGGCACCTTGACAAGGTGTTGTCTGCTCAAGTTGTGATAGATGCTCATGATAAGGAGAATCTAAAAGAGAAATTAATCTTATTTCTCAATGATGGAAGGACTTATAGATTAGCTGATTCTGATGTATTAAAGAAGGCTATCAGAGAACTTCAACATATTCATTATCTTCTAGAAGTAAAATCTGATGTTACAAGAAGATGGTCAGAATATATTTTGAAGGCTATAAGAGATCTATTCAGAATCTCTGGTACAAAGACTTCTCAGTACAGTCCAATGATTACTGAAGGTGGTGGAAGAGAAATTCCTATGCTGAAGAATTCTGCTAAGGTGGAAGTTATTTTGAAAGGAAGATGTTTATGTTATAATGAAAATTCTCCACATCCTAAGGTTATCAGACTTGGTTATGGACTCGAAAGAATATCCATTCAAGCTCTCAGAACAACCATTTATCAAATTGGTGATAGTAATGAAGAAGAACTGATGCAGGTCAAAGCACAGTTGGCTGAAGTTCTGAAGAAAGCTGAAGATAATCTGATAAATGATTTTGTTAAGAATCATTATGGATTCAGATTGATTCAGTGATGTTGGTAAAGCTGGATGTTTTGTAAGTTATAATTAATAGTCTTATTAAACTCTTATTGCATTTGAACTTAAATGTTTTTGACATCATCAAATCTATTAACTTGTATATTCTTGCATAATTTACAAGTTGGGGGAGATTGTTGGATATATTTGAGATGTCATGTCTAATATGTTTCATGTTTAGTTTTCAGATCTTAACTAACAGGAAATATCAGTACTTACTGGAATCAGGACTTACTGGAAGTCAGGACTTAAGGATATCAGGACTTAGATTATCAGAAGATAATATTAGAAGATGGATATCAAAACTTAAGTACTGGAGGACTAACAGTTAAGGAAGGAAGCTGATTCACAGGAAAGAATATCTAGACTAATACAAGAAGAAGATATGCATGGAAAGAGTTCGAGGACTAGAATAATTATATAAGATATCTGGTTGATATATTTTAGGAGACAGAATTATATTCCATATCAATTAGAAGTTATCTTGTAACTGTGTGTCTATATAAACACAGACATAGGTTTACTCTACAAGAATTACGATCATCGAGAAGATCATATATTGTAACCTAGCAGCTCTCGTGATATTTGTTCATCACTAAGAGAGAACATTTCCATTGTAACAGAGTTTGTTATATCGAATACATCTATTTTCTGTTGCTTGTGCTTTAAATTGATTTGATTATATTATACACTGTATTCAACCCCCTTCTACAGTGTTATGTGACCTAACAATATTATATCACAACTTACTCCTTCTGAAACACCTCAATGGAATAGAGATTCTGAGAGGAGAAATCGTACATTGTTGGACATAGTGTGATCGATGATGAGTCAAGCGGATCTTCCATTCAGTTTCCGGGGTTATGCTCTAGAATCGGCTGCATATACACTTAACCGAGTTTTCGACAAAAGGGGTCCAAAAGGCTCCATATGAGATATGGATTGATAAACGTCATAGCATGTCATTTATGAAAATTTGGGGACGTGAAGCGTTTGTAAAATGTTTAGCCTCTGACAAGCTTGGACCAAAATTAGATAGATGTTATTATGTGGGATACCCAAGTGCGACTAGGGTATAGTTTTTATAATCCTTCCGAGAACAAAGTGTTTGTTGGTTGGGCCGTTGCATTCTTGAGGGAGAACTACTTTCTAAGAAAATCAGTGGGAGGACAATACATCTCGATGAAGATCGAGAACCACATGATAATATTGAACTAGAGTTGGAATAAGATCAGGATATACATCAAAATAATGTAAGTAATCATGTCCAAAAAACACAGCTTATTCGTAGATCTAGTAGGATTCACCATGAGTCTGGGAGAAATTATGGATTTCTTTTGACTCAAAATGGTGATGTGATGCTTATGGATAATGATAAAGCCTCTCTTACCTACCAAGATGCTATGAACAGTCCAGACTCCGAGAGATGGATGGAGGCCCTGAAATCCGAGATGGAATCCATGTATCAAAATAAAGTATTGACTTTAGTTGATCCACTCGAAGGGGTAAAACCTATATGGTGCAAGTGGGTTTTCAAGAAGAAAACTGGCATGGATGGTAAAGTACAGACCTATAAGGTGCGACTAGTGGCAAAAGGTTTCAAATAAATTCATGGTATAGACTATGATGAGACTTTTTCACCAGTTGCTATGGTCAAGTCCATCAGGATTTTGTTAGAAATAGTTGCTTACTTTGACTATGAGTTTTGGCAAATGGATGTCAAAACTGCTTTCTTATATGGGAGCCTTGAAGAGGAAGTATATATGATACAATCTGAGGGTTTTATCGATCCAAAGTTTGCTAAGATGGTTTGTAAGTTGCTTCTATCTATTTATAGATTCAAGAAAGTCTCAAAGAGAAAGAATATTCATTTTGATGAAACAGTCAAAGAGTTTGGCTTTATTCAAAACGAAGATGAACCATGTGTTTGCTAGAAGGTTAGTGGGAGCCATGTGAAATTCCTAGTATTATATGTAGATGACATATAATAGATATGGAATGGCATACCTTCTCTACAGGCTGTTAAGACTTGGTTGAGAAATAGTTTCTCGACGACAGACTTAGGTGATGCTACCTATATTAGGGATTAAGATCTATAGAGATAGATTGAGGAGATTAATCGATCTAGTCGCAGTACATACATTGATAAAGTATTGCATCATTTTAGGATGCATGAGGCAAAAAGAGGATATTTCCCGATGTCTCATAGGATAGTGATCTCATAGGATAACTGCCCTAAATTATTAGATGATAAGGGTCTTCTTAGAAAAGCTCCAGATGCTTCAACAATTGGATCTATAATGTATGCAATGATATGTACTTGTTCTGATATTTTGTATGCTTTGAGCATGACGAACATATACCAGTCTAATCCAGGTGAGGGTCATTGGATAGTTGTCAAGAATATTCTTAAGTACCTAAAGAGGACTAAAGATTTATTTTTGGTGTATGGAGAAGATAGGGAACTAGTTGTAAAAGGTTACATTGATGCAAGTTTCTGAACCTAATTTTTGGACAAACAAGGATGATTATGTGTTTATGTTTGTTTTTTATTTTGTCTAAATATAAGTTATGTTAGCTGGAATAGTTCACAGCAAGAACATTGATGATTCTATAATGGAAGCCGAATATATTGATATTTTTGAAATTGCTAAGGAAACTGTTTAGGCATGTCCTTAGGCGATATCACCTTATTAATGAGATTAATGATCAAGGAGATATAAATATAAAGTGCATAGTAATGATAATGTTGCAGACCCACTAACTAAGGATTTGTCACAGCAGAAGCATGACGGTCATACTAGTTCCATGAGTATTAGATACATGGGTGATTGGCTCTAGTGCAAGTGGGAGATTGTTAGTGTTTTTGCCCTAGAGACAACACTACGATGTTTTAGTTTAAGACATTTGGATTATTAATATTTATGTTCTATCGATTATTCTTTTTATAATTTATTAATCCTAATTTACTGCGATATAAATGTTAGATTAAAAAATATCCTTGGAATATGATATGACTTCTATACCTCTAAGTACGTGACTTAGAAATGAGATTATGAGAATAGTAATATTCCTAAAGGTCCTTAGTCATGTATTATTATTAAGGGACAATCATAATGCATTAAGACTGGTGTGTTTCATGACTGATGATTACATCTCATTGATCATAGGTATAGTGATACTAAAGTCAAAAATACAGGTAAATGTATATGTACATGGTGCTGGACAGACCCAATGTGAGATTCTACATGTATGTTGTGTCATAAGTAATTCTCACTGTGATAATGATGTAATGGTACTTAGACTTGAAATAATTATATTTTTATACGAATATTAATGTACTTTGATTACATTAAAAGTTACCTTTGACCGGGTAATGATAAAAGTGTATTTCGGGTATATTATGAATCGTATGAGAAATATGAATGATCTAGAAAGGATTTACCCTCCTAATTTTAGGAGTGATATTATTGGTCTCTTATGTGAGATAGACTATAAAATGAGTGGCCACGCTTAAATGTTGATTTGATATGATAGTCTACTCATTGATCAAGGAAACCTGGGTTATACATTGATGAGGATGACACATTACATGTCTCTAGTTTAATGTATAATATATGGTTAAAGGGATTATATTACATTATACATTATTCACGAAAGGTTAAATCAATCACCGATTGAATTATTATTACTTGGGTAGTAATGATGTATTACTAGATGTCGCTCATGGTTTACGATTTTAAACTAGATTAAAAATTTGTTGCCAATGTAATAAATACCTATAGGGTCACACATAAAGAATGCTTGAAGGATTATTTAATTTAAATTGGATTTAAATTATATTAAAGTAATTTAAATTATTTATAATATTAATTAAGTATGACTTAATTAATTAAATAAATAATGATATTCGAATTTACTAATATAAATTATGAAATTCAGTTGTTAAATAATTAACTGTGACTTAATTACTATACAAATAGGAAATTGAAAGTAATAATAACTCCTAATTAGTTAAGAGTTATAATTCTTTTTCTAATCTCTATATAATATCTCTTGTGTGGATAATTTTGGGGGCAAGACTTTTACTAAAACCCTAGCCACCAAGAGAGAAGATGGAGAGATCAAGAAGAAACGAGTTTGTGCTAGTACACATCCAATCCTTGAGTTCAAGCATTCGTGTGGATACCGATAGAGCGTAGATCGCGATAGTGGGATGCGTGGTGATTGAACAATCTTTGGATCTCCATTGTTCAACCAATTTGTAAAGCTTTTTAAAGTAGACAATCTGATCTATGAATTAAATATCTTTTTTTTGCATGGATCATGCGGTGGGTTTCGAAAATTCTAATTTTCACGTTTTTAATAACTGTTTCCGTTGCATTTATGTCCTCGAAACTCTTCACCTATAGTCTTAAGAACCCATAAATTGTAGCAAGACTTAACTTAATTTTAATACAAAATTAAGTGAGTTTTAAAATACTGTGTTTGTTGTGCTTGTTCTGTTAATTCTGCTAACATAGTATCTCTACAATTAAACTTCTTTGTTCACTACCTATCCAAATAAATTTTAAAAGGCTAAAAATAAAGAAAACACATTCACCCCCTGTGTTGTACTCAATATCTAACAAGTGGTATCAGAGCTAAATATGAAAGAAAACTGATAAAGATCTTGGAAGTATGAGTGCACAAAAGTTAAGCAGTATCAAGACACTAGCCTTTAATAGAATCAACTATACACTTTGGAAAAAGAAAATGATGTTGTTCATAAGGATGGCCAATCCATTATATATCCAGATTCTCAAGAATGGTCCTTTCACCCCATGGATAGGGTTGATGAATCTATAGATGGAGACATGGTTATCACAGCTCATTTTTCACCTAAAGACCCTTTAAAATACATTGAATATGAGAAGGAAAAAGTCTCTTTAGATAGTGGCCTGCAACTTATACTGATAGAGTCACTTGACAATGTCATATACAACAACATTATCAACAGAACTGGGAGAAGATAGAGATTTTGTGTGAAGGTGTGGCGCCCTCCAAACCCGGGTCAGAAGTTTGGGGTCCACACACACACCTTAATTATAACCTGCTTATAACAATAATAAAGATAATAATAATATATGCAGTGACCCTACTTATCAACCACCACGGACCGCGACAGGTTAAAGTATGCACACAAGCCAACACACTAATATATTACAAACCGTTCAAATCCCAACTATTTCAAACTCACACTGTAATAACCCCAATTTTTGAGAAATTTTGAAACCCTTATGAATAGTGTTTTTGCTGAACGAGAAAACTTTTCATGCCACGCTATGTAGGGGTTCTGTTATTGATCTTATGGGATATTATTAGTACTCTATGTGGTATATAAGTGTATGTAAAGATCATCAGAATCCAATTCCGAACACTTTGATTTTCCCGGAAATCCACAAGATACGGAGAGAATTGAGTATAAGGTAACAGGATAAAAAGGATTTAAATTAAAGGGTTATAAGAGAGGATCATAAAAGGAATACAATATATTGAGAAAGGTTAAGGGAACCTAAGTAATAAGACCCCGGGTATGATCCCTCAAACGATAAACGAGAACGAAAGATAAGCGAACCGTAAAACAAATAAGTGACCAAGAGACAAGCTTGTACAAGAAGCCAGGGACTGTGACATCATCAAACCACAAGGTGTGGACAAGTGGGAGCATTATGACATGTGCAAGGTGACATAGGCATGACAAAAAAGGAAGGAGATGTGGTGACTTTTTAACCACACAAAATCAAGGGCAACTAGGTAATTTACTAAAACAAACACAAAAATCAAACCAACCAAGCCAAGCAAATCATTTTTCATCAAAATCAAAAAGAAACCAAGGCATTGTTCTTCATGCTCTCGGCCAAAACAGAACCAGAACACTAAAACTGCTGTATCTCCTTCATTTCTCACTCAAATATTGTGTTCTATAGCTCATTGGAAAGGTATTGAGATGGCCTACAACTCTTGTTCACAAGTCTCGTCCAAATAATCATGATCAAGCTTGTAGGAGGCTCCCTAAGGCTTCCTAGCAACTTAACACCTCCCAAGGAAGGTTACCAGACTCGTCCCGAGCCATTCATAACCCCCAGTCGCTCAGGCAAGTTTTCTACCCGTTATACTGTTGTGGTGATGTATATGTGTATATGCATGATCTTGCGATAAATGCATATTTGTTATTAGCAAATTCTTGTGATATATTGTAGCATGTGATATGGTATATATGCATGCCTGATTTATATTCTTGGTTTATATATCTGTTGGTTCAAATGCTTATAGTTGCATAATACCTATGCTAGAGATAAGCGGTATTTGAGTTTACCCTTAGTATAGGGGATAAAAGGTGAACATGTTTCTAAACCGGGAGGTGAGGCTCCCGAGTATAATATATATTTATATATATTGATATAGTTTTTAAAACTATTAATCGAATAAGGTTTATTCGATAACTTTATTTTATTTAATGAATATTATTACGAATATTCATTCGAGGACTTATGACTCCTTTTATTTTATTATTTGAATATTATTTGAATATTCATTCGAGGGCTTATGACTCTTTTATATTATTTATTGAATAATATTTGAATATTCATTCGAGGGCTTATGACTCTTTAATATTATTTATTGAATAATATTTGAATATTCATTCGAGGGCTTATGACTCTTTTATATTATTTATTGAATAATATTTGAATATTCATTCGAGGGCTTATGACTCAGTTTATATTATTTATTGAATAATATTTGAATATTCATTCGAGGGCTTATGACTCAGTTTATATTATTTAATGAATATTATTTGAATATTCATTTGAGGATCTATGACTCCGATTATTTGCTGAGATATATTCTTTATTTTATTAAAGAATAATATTTCGATAATCAAACTTATTTTCGATTATTCAAATAAAGATAGTACTTTCATATAAGTATATCTTTGGTTATTTAATACTCATTTCAAGTATAAGTCTTACAACTTCTACTTCAATTATTTGTATAAAGATTATTCTTTATGGGAATATTATTTAAATAATAATATTCAGACATTTTCTAAATATATTGGGACTGATTTACTTCATTAAATCAACATTACTCCAAACACTCTTTAAAGTGTTTTCGAGTCTTCAAAATGATTTTTAAAAGTTAGAGCGGATCCCAAAACTCATTTTTATATTTAAGATCTTCCTTTTAAAGGGGATTTAAATACTCGCTCAAAACCTGAGGGATCCGGCTCTATGGTGTATTTTATATTCGTAACAAGGTTGCTGTTTTGATAAATGAATTGATTACTTGCCCAATGTTCGGGAAGTAAGCCCATCTAATTGAGTCGGCATAAGCGACAGGCCGGGGTACAGTCTATCAAAGTGTAAGTGGCTGGGTGGCAGTCCATCAACGCGTGAGTGGCCGGGTAACGGTCTAGCGCGAGGTCCTAATACGGCCAGGGTGATGACCGGTGAGGAATTCATCCATCTACAGTAGAAAAGGTTACTTATTGGTATCTTTGCCTGATCAGCAAGATATCTGGTTTATGCCAAAATTCTTTTCCTTTCCAAAATTCACTGGATATTATAACTCTGTTCATACTTTACATGACAGAGATTTTCAGGAAATGTATGAGATATATATATATATATATGGATATATATATCAGGACTTAATGAAGTATCTCGTAACTTCATTATTTATAATGATATTTCAAAGATTGAATCTATTCAAGTCTTATCTTGTAGTCTCATCTGGGTGATGAACTTTGAAACTGATTATAACTTGAACGGTGGTAGTTCAAGTAGTATGTGGATATAAAGTATATTGGAGTATCTTGTAACTTCATTTTTTTTTAAACTTATATCTAGTAAATGATTATCTTATGCATGACAAAGATTTTCAGAAAAATGTTGAGACAAGGTTAGATATATGAGATCACCTTGCAACGGTATTTTTATACAGTTATACACTGGAACTCTGTGTGTATTATGCATGGAAGAGGACTTCCAATATTTTGAAAAGTATATATGTATATATACTGAATATTTTGCGACTTCATCGCATTAAGATATCAAACTTGGTTCATTTCTTTTGACCAAGACTTTCATGAGTACTATGAGAAGGCTCATATACTATTAATCATTATACATATTATTTTGGTGGGTTTGCTGCTCACCCTTGCTTTCTTCTTTCATCACACAACAACAGATAGAAAAGATGAACAGAACCAAGCTCCCGATTCGCAAGCGATTAGGAGACGTTCCGCAGTTTTTTAGAAGCATTGATGCCGCCGTAGCTGAGGTAGGAACTACCAATAGGCTAGGCTTTCAACTTCTGATGTACCAGATTTATGTATATTTATGAATTGTAATAATGGCAAAGAAATGTAAATTTAGTCAGAAAACCTTTTAAGGTGTATTGGCAGATAATTGTTGAATATAAGGACTTGTGATTATTTTTTTTTGGATGTTCATCTCTGAGACTATAACGTGTGGTGTGTGTGTTTATTGTGGGGTCACAGTGCAGAGTAGTTGAGTAATTATTAAGATTGGATGTTATTAAGGGAAATGGAACTCGTGACGACCCGGATCCCCGACCCCGGATCTGGGGGTGTTACAGAAATGGTATCAGAGCTAAGCGTTATAAACCTCAGAGATGATGTGACGTTAAGATAATAAGTTCACTAAGATAATAAGAACTCTTGCCAAGTTCATAGTCGGGCTACCTAACGTAGTACTGACAGTTAAAACCCTTATGGGAACCCTTATAAATATCGTGATAGGAGCGTAGTTCATTATCGTATATGGTAGCGGGACTCCGAACCCTGAGGTTGAGGAGCAACAGCGCGATGATGTTTTATTACTAATTGGAGATCGGATTGTGGATCCGATAGAGCGTCCTAACGCAGGACCGGATGATGTTGATATTGAGGATGTTGTCCTAGAAGGGATAGTTGCTGAGGATCTCATGGAGGATCCTGACAAGAATGGATAAAGGACCACTGATGAATTGATGACCATGGTTAGGTCGACTACCAGAGGTAGGATTGGCCGGTCACTACCAGAGGTTCGTTCAAGTTTGTAAAGATAGTAGCCCCCTTTAACGCGGCTTACTCGTAAGACTGAGAAGTTCGAATGGACAGAGAAATGCGAGAACAGCTTTCAAGAACTGAAGCAGAGGTTGGTGATGGCCCCTATGCTGGCATTGCCGGATGGAAAAGGAGATTTTGTGAAGTGTAGTGACGCTTCGCACAAGGGCTTAGGGTGCGTGCTTATGCAGCACGGTAAGGTAATCGCGTACATGTCAAGACAATTAAGGTAATATGAAATTCGATATCCCCGCCCATGAGCTTAGACTCGTGGCAATAGTTTTACCCTAAAGATTGGAGGCACTACTTGTATGGAGAGAAGTGCGAGAATTACCTAAGCCATAAGTGCTCTAGTACATTTTCACGTAGAAAGAGCTCAACATATGCCAGAGGAGGCAGTTAGAGCTAATCAAGAATAATGATTGGGAGATTCTTTATCATTCGGGGAAAGCCAATGTGGTGGCTGATGCCCTTAGTAAAAAGGAGAGACCCAAGATGATAATGTCTTTGGGATAGTTTATAAGAGATTTTGAGAAAATGGAAATAGAAGTGAAGGTAACCGGAGCCGGTACCGAAAAGCTGTTTGAGATTGCAATACAGACCGAATTTTTGGAAAAGAGCATACGGTGCCAGAGAAAGATGATAAGGGAATAATGAGGTATTCCTACAGAAATTGGGTTCCAAAAGTTCAAGAGCGTAAGGATGAGAACTTAGATGACAGCCATAGTTTGAGGAATAGGATTTAGGGCAAACCCTGAATGTGATAGTCAGGGAGGTTGCCATCAAGAAAGAAAGAACCCATAACATAATAGAGTGGAAAACAAGGTTTTTAATGTATAAGATAACCCCGATTATGGGAGAAGGTTGAAACATTTCATACTAAGGAAACAGAAAGTCGAGTAAGGAAAGGAGACCCGAGATGGTACTCCTATACGACAATTTATGGACCAGTCTAGACAGAACTTAGACTATTATCCCCAACCACCACCCTGAGGAAACAATATGGTGTGAAATTCTTTCATAACCTTTAAATCGCTAAGCTCTCAGAGTTCCAAGGAACAGGTTGACCTAGTCGAGGCAAGAGCCTGGCTAAAGGAAATAGAGGAATCATTTGAGATTCTGAATGATTGACGAACCATAAAAGACTATTTTTGTCACTTACCCTCCCAAGAGAGAGACCACCCGCTGGTGAAAGGCCAAGGAAGGCACGGAGCAAGAGATTATAATAAACTGATTAAAGTTCAGCCAATTGTTTTCAGGAAAGTAATTCCCAAGGTTATGGAATAGTGTAAAAGCTTTAGAGCCAGAACAAAGGCAGACGAGTATGATGAATTATGAATCTAAGTTGTAAAAGTTATCAAGATTCGTTCTGAAGACACGAATCCAGAATGACGGGATGTTTGAAATCAATGCTTATGATGTGTTGGTTCATGAAATAACGATAAGAGAAAGGAATATAAAGGCAAGAGAGTTTGAGGAATGATAAGGGAGTTGGGTATGAGGAAACCCTAAAGACTCATAGAAATAGAAATAGAAAAGTATGCATTCGTCAGGATGAGGGTGATTCACCATGAGTTAAAATTGCTGGGTGAAGGCATAAGAGATACATATATTTTATCCCCTGTAAGTTGGGAGGATTTGAGGAAAACTTGAGATAGTTCGAAGGTTAAATATGAGACGCGGATAGACTGAGGAGACAAGGAAGTAAGAAATTAGGAAAATTGGATGAAGGAAGTGACCTTCAAGAATGTGAAGTGTAAGACCGGTGGCTTGATACCCAGAAAGGGAGACGCCAGGTATGAGAGATATCCCAACATTGAGGTGACTGTTGAGAAACAACAAAAGTAAATAAGGAATTATTAAGAAGAAGTTCACGTTGAACATGACCAATATCTTCCAGAACCTCCATGTTATCATTACCAAATCAGGAAAGAAAAGCGGATGACCATTGTTATCTTTTGGAGGCCATTGTTATTTTTTTTTGGATGTTCATCTCTGAGACTATAACGTGTGGTGTGTGTGTTTATTGTGGGGTCACAGTGCAGAGTAGTTGAGTAATTATTAAGATTGGATATTATTAAGGGAAATGGAACTCGTGACGACCCGGATCCCCGACCCCGGATCTGGGGGTGTTACACACACTGAGTATCAAACATTATTACAAACTTTTACAAACTTAAATTATCCCAAAAGAAGTCTACTAGTTCAGCTTCCTCAACTTGAACCCCTAGCTCTCGCGCTGGACTGGGGATCCTTGCTACCAACTGGTTCCTTTTTAACTGGAAAGAATATAAACAACATCGCACAAATGAGCTAACTAGCTCAGCAAGTCACAATGACAAAACTGAAAATAATGATCATTAGGTGACTATGATTATGATATCAAGTGAACATTGGATTATGATTTAGAATTGGATAATATACTTTTAATTTAAAAACCAAGGTTAGGCTGCTGATCAGTCACGCACTAACCCCGAGCAAGGCACACAGCATTGCTCTAACTACTGGATCCAAGGCACACATTGGCCTAACTTGACCATTATATGGTCTGACCACGAATCTGGTCCACAATTTTATAAAAACAATCCAATTCTAACATAATAATAGAATATGCAATAATAAACAATAACCAGAATTATTAACAACAATGAGTGTTTAATAATGAAAGGGTTTCAATCTTTGTAAGGGTCAATAAAGTAGTTTACAAGCTTGAATGCTGGGAAATGAAAGAATTGGATAACAAAAGAATCAATATTTCAGGGTTTCAAAGATTTGGGCTCTCAAAGCATAGGATACAATGGTTGAATGTACAAGTAATTCAGTTCAGTGTTCGGGATTTTGTTTGCATGTATTTATGGAATGGTATCGTATACTTGAGGTTCGAGTTTGGGTTTACAATAATCAATGGTTTAGAAAGAATATGGTTCATGGCTCAAGAACAATAACTGAAATCAGGGTTTCGGTTTCCGTGCTTCAAAGCACTTGCAATGTCACCAAGACTATCAAGAATTACAATATCTCGAGAAAGTTCAGAACACTTGCCTGGTATTAGCTTACTACTCTGTACTCGCTTTCAATCACAACCGTCTTATTCCTCAACTATCTGTTTCCCTTTCCTACGCCTTGCCTCTTCTGCTCACATATCATAAGCATCTATCAATCATCAACTCACAAGATTCTATTCAACGCACACTTCTATCTACCCTTCGTTTTACCCAAATCCGATTAACGGATTGAAATCTACGCAATAACGAAGTAAACACCGCATATATAGACCGATAGTCAAACAACATGTCACGTATAACACATAATACATCACGTAATCAACGACATATCATTTATAAAGAAGTCTTAGGTCATAAATGTGCTTTCGGGTATTTAAAATAATTTTTAAAACAACTTTCGGAATTAAAACGGGTCGTTGGATCAATTTCAGGTTAATATACAGGGTTCGGTTGGCCAATTCTGGCTCCGAAACAATTTTAGAATAATTATCGAGCCTTGAAAATAATTTAGAATAATATTTTAAAGCTCGAAACTATTTTTCATAATTTTTAAATCATTTTTAATAATTAAATCTGATTAAATAATTAATGAAGAATCAATTAATAATTAATTAAATCAATTAATCAATTAATTTTCGAATTAATTGACTAATTAATCAATTAAAAATTAACTGAAATTAATTAAATAATTAATTCAGATTTATTTGTGAATTAAAAATAATTTTCGGAATTAAAATAATAATTTTTAGAATTTTCAGAAATTAAAAACGAATTTTTATAATAAAAATAAATGGGAAATATGATTTTTAAATATTTTTAAAACAGGAATCCTATTTTTGCAAAGTCTGGAAACTACAGGGACCAAACTGCATCGTCCCCAAAACTTCAGGGACCAAACTGCAATTTTTACAGTCCAGTCGCCGGAAAACACAGGGGTGGCCGGAGAACACGATTCCGGCCTCCTCACCTTGCCACAAGCTCCAGATCACTTCTACACAACACCAGGAACACAACCATGCAATCAAAACAACCTAACAATCCCTGAGTTGGTCGGAATTTGGCCGTGAAATTTTCCAATTTCCGGCGAACATCGGAAAACTTCAAAACACAACTCCCTTCTCTACAGACCTCGTTGGTTCATGAAACTTATACGACTGGATTGCTAATTTCACAGAGAACACAACCCACTATATCACAACATCAATCTATCACAGAATAAGAAACCCCCAAATTTCAATTAAGAACATTCATACGGGTTATAAACCCTAATTTTAAAATTCGAAAATCAAACTCAAATTTGAACATGTTATTGAACTCCAAATCAGACGTATGACATATGAAAATCATCAGGAAAACAAGCTCTACAACATGCAATCATCAAATCATACAAACAATCATCCGAACAAAAATTCATATTTTTAATAAAATAAATTCGAAAATAATTAAATTTTTAGAAATTCAACCTTTGATTCTGCAAGTGAAACCAAGCCTAGAATCTGATAGTACTCCTTGAGACCTTCAAATCGGTTACTCCAACTTTTCAAACGGATTTCACTAACGCCTTCAATTTGTGGTTTGATTCTCAGAAAGGTTTATGAATATATGATTTTTCTCTGTAAAATTATATATTTATCTGTCTGCAAATGATTTTGATACGAAATAAAATACGGTAAAAGGCTATTTATAATTACGGAAAATTAGTATCCCGTTGGATCATTCCGGATATAAAATGGTACATTTATTTATAAAAACTGATCCAAACGGTATCGGTTTTCGGGATAATTATCCAAATCAGTACAACTTGTACTGCGGTCTTGGTCTCAGCACCCAGTTACACGTACTACGAAGTGATAATTGGAATAGTTTAATAAAAAGCTCCCGTTTATCGAAAATACGGGTTTTATTAATTTACCGAAAAGAATATTGTATCGAAAATGTTGTGCCGGGACCCGCGCAGGACAAACCGTACGCCGGATCGAAAAAGTTGAAACATGGAAAATGCTCGGAATATTACAATTAGGTTAGGAAGGAGTTCTCGGAAGAGTTTCGGGTTCCAAAAACGTAACAACGGTTGACGTCGGTTGGTTCCCGTTTTTATAAAATAGATTTTAATTACCCGGAAAAAGATTTTAAAAATTTCATATGATTCTTATAAATCTATAAATCAACATAAAAATAATTAGGAAGATATAACAATTATCTATATTTTATTTTGGACATATAAAAATTAAAATACATATATCACTTAACAATTAACTCACAGAATAGATACTGAACACACATATTAATTATTTAATAGTAGAAATAATTACACGTTATATCCCGAATATTACATCCTTCCCCCCTTAAAAGGATTCTGTCCTCAGAATCTCCTAAGAAAACAAATGAGGGTACTTTTCTCTCATATCACTTTCTAATTCCCAGGTTGACTCTTCAACCTTTGGGTTTCTCCACAATACTCTTACTAACTTTATCACTTTATTCCTCAATACTTTCTCTCTTTCCTCTAAAATCTCTATTGGATTCTCTACATATGATAAATCTGCCTGAAGCTCTATTGGCTCATATTCTATTACATGCCTGGAGTCTGGATTATATTTCTTGAGCATCGATACATGAAAAACATTGTGAATGTGCTCCATGTGCGGAGGTAACGCCAATTCGTAAGCGACTTTGCCAATGCTCTTTAGGATCTCAAAAGGTCCGACATATCTTGGGCTTAGCTTCCCTTTCTTCCCAAACCTCGTTAGTCCTTTCCACGGTGATACTTTCAATAATACCAAGCTCCCTTCTTCAAATTCCATGTCTTTCCTTGACTGGTCTGCATACTTCCTCTGACGATTTTGTGCGGCTATTAATCTTTTCTAGATAAGTTCAACAACTTCCTTTGTCTGCTGTACCAATTCAGGTCCGAGTATTTTGCGTTCTCCTACTTCGTCCCAATATAATGGAGATCTACATTTGCGTCCATAAAGGGCTTCATAAGGCGGCATCCCAATGCTGGCGTGATAACTGTTGTTATAAGCAAATTCTACCAGGGGTAAATGCTCGTCCCAACTTCCTTTGAAATCAATAGCACAAACACGTAGCATGTCCTCGATTGTCTGGATTGTTCTTTCACTTTGGCCGTCCGTCTGCGGGAGATAGGCCGTACTCATATTCAATTTTGTTCCCAAACATTCTTGAAAACTCTTCCAAAATCTTGAATTAAACCTTGGATCTCGATCAGATACGATAGACACTGGAACTCCATGACGAACTACAATTTCTTTTAGGTACATATGGACTAATTTATCGAGCGAAAATCTTTCATTTATAGGCAGAAAATGAGCTGACTTGGTAAGTCTATCCACTATAACCCAAATGGCATCATGATTAGCCCTTGTCCTTGGTAATCCAACTATGAAATCCATGGTAATATGTTCCCACTTCCATTCTGGAATCTCCAATGGCTGTAGCAATCCGCTTGGTCTCTGATGCTCCGCTTTGACTCTCTGACAGGTATAACATTTGCTAACCCATTCCGCAATTTCCCTCTTCATATTTGGCCACCAATAATTCTTCTTTAAATCTCTGTACATTTTGGTACTCCCTGGATGGATGGAATATCTTGAACTATGTGCCTCTTGTAAAATTTCATTCTTTAACTCCGTCACTGGTGGAATCCAAACTCTTGAAGAAAACCTAAGAATACCTTGATCATCTTGTTGCGTGCATAATTCCTCACCTACCAAACTATTTATATCTTGATCCATTACCTCTTTCTGGCATTTCTTTATTTTCTCCAATAACTCCGGTTGGAAAATCATACTGTATACTTTTGCTTCCTCAGGCTTGCAAACTCTAACCTCCAATTCTAATTTCTGAAATTCTTTATATATTTCTTCAGGTACAGATAACACATTTAACCTTTCCTTCCGACTTAACGCATCTGCTACAACGTTCACCTTACCGGGATGATAATTAATCGAGCAATCATAATCCTTGATCAATTCTAACCATCTTCTTTGCCTCATATTAAGTTCCTTCTGGGTATATATATATTTCAAACTTTTGTGATCCGTGAAAATCTCACACTTTTCTCCATACAAATAATGTCTCCAAATTTTCAAAGCAAAAACTATAGCTGCTAGCTCCAAGTCATGAGTAGGGTATTTCTGTTCGTGTGGTTTCAATTGTCTTGACGCATAAGCAATCACCTTGTCGTGCTGCATAAGAACACATCCTAGTCCCTTATGAGAAGTATCGCTATAAATTACGAAATTCCCTTGATCGTCTGGAAGTGACAAAACAGGTGCCGTGATTAATCTCTGCTTTAATTCTTAAAAACTTTCTTCGCACTTGTCGTTCCATATAAACTTTTCATTCTTTCGTGTAAGCTTTGTTAATGATGTGGCAATCCTTGAGAAATTCTGAACAAATCGATGATAATATCCCGCTATTCCTAGGAAACTTCTTACCTCAGTGGGTGTTCTCGGTCTCTCCCAATTCGTAATTGCTTCGATCTTTGCCGGGTCCACTTTGATCCCTTCATTACTGACTATGTGTCCTAAGAACTGAACTTCATGTAGCCAAAATTCACACTTCGACAGTTTAGCATATAACTTCTTCTTCCTTAAAATCTCCAAAGCCGTTCTCACATGTTCCGCATGATCCTCTTTTGTCTTGGAATAGATTAAAATATCATCTATAAACACAATAACAAACTTATCCAAATACTCTTTGAAAATTCTATTCATCAGGTCCATAAACGCTGCTGGGGCGTTGGTCAATCCAAAAGACATCACTAGAAATTCATAATGCCCATACCTTGTTCTGAAAGCTGTCTTTGGTATATCTTCTGGCTTGATCTTTAGTTGATGATATCCCGATCTTAAATCAATTTTGGAGAAATACTTGGCTCCCTTTAATTGGTCAAACAAATCATCGATTCTGGGTAACGGATACTTGTTTTTGATTGTCAGCTTATTGAGCTCCCTATAGTCAATGCACAGTCTCATGCTTCCATCTTTCTTCTTGACAAATAATACTGGGGCTCCCCACGGGGATACGCTAGGTCTAATTACTCCTTTCTCTAACAATTCTTATAATTGCCTTGCTAGCTCCTTCATCTCAACAGGCGCCATTCTATACGGGGCTTTGGACACCGGTTCTGTTCCAGGTTCTAAGTCGATCGCAAATTCAATTTCTCTATCTGGAGGAAGTCCTGGTAATTCGTCGGGAAATACGTCTGGAAATTCATTCACTACTGGAATATCTTCAAGTTTTGCTGGCTCCTGACTCCTGTCGATTACATATGCTACGAAATGCTCACATCCTTGCCGTAATAATTTCTTGGCTTGAATCATTGTTAAAAACTTCTTTACTTGTTTCTGACCTTTGAACGTTACTATTCTTTCATCTGGCGTTTTCACCATTACTTTCTTATTCCGACAATCTATCTGAGCATCATGCTTAGATAACTAATCCATCCCTAATATTACATCAAATTCTCCTAACTTAAATGGTATCAAATCTACACAAAACTTACTACCAGAAATCTCAACCTCACAATTTCCACAAACTTGGTTCACAGTTACACGTTCTTGATTTGCTAATTCCACAGTCATTATTTCATTTAAGCATTCAACTGGACAATTTAATTTACTAACAAAGTCTTGTGAAACAAACGATCGAGTTGCTCCCGAATCTATTAACACTTTGGCACATAAAGAATTCACATTAAGCATACCTGCCACGACATCCGTATCCTGGATCGCATCCTTCACCGACATGTCAAAAACTCTAGCCCTTGGAGTCTCATTCACGGTTGAGGTAGATCCCATAATCCTTAATGCATTACTGACTGGGGCTGGTGTCTTGCAATCCCTGGCCATATGTCCTGGCTTCCCACATTTAAAGCATGTAAATCCAATGGCTGGAACCTTCACTGCTGGATTCCGGATAGGCTGATCCTTATTTGCTGGCTGATTTCGGCACTCCCTTGAATAGTGCCCTTTCTGGTTGCATTTAAAACATACCACATTCAACTTGTTACAAACTCCTCCATGCTTCTTTCCACAAACTTGACAATCTGGAAAAGTTAATCTCAACTGATTCGGCTGATTCACATTAGCTGGACGATTGCCCTGGCCTCCGTCTCCTGCATTTTGTCTTCTGAAATTAAAATTTCTCCCTGGCTGGAACTTGCCCTTCTTGAAGTTTGGAAACTTCCCTGTTTGTGACTGACCCTCACTTCCCTCAACTTTCCTTTTCTTGCTTTCCTTATCTTTCTGGAACATCTCACTCTCTGTCTCTGCGATCATAGCCTTTTGTACTACTCCTGCATAAGTCTCCAATTCAAAAATAGCTACCTTCCCTCTGATCCATGGCTTCAAGCCTTGCTGGAATCTCTTAGCTTTCTTTCTATCAGTATCAACATACGATGGCACATACCTTGACAATTCCTCAAACTTCCCCTCATAATCTGTTACCGACATATTCCCTTGCTTTAACTCTAAAAACTTCAGCTCCATTTGATCCTGAACAAACTGAGGAAAATACTTTTCTAGAAACAATTCCTTGAACCTTTCCCAAGTAATAACATCCGTACCTTCCAATGTCTTCACCATCTCCCACCAATAGGTGGCTTCATTCTTCAGATAATAACTTGCAAACTCAACCTTCTGTTCCTCCTTCACTTTCACTAAGGAAAATGCCTTCTCTATTTCCTTTAACCAAACATTTGCTTCAATTGGCTCTAAGGAACCCTTGAATTGTGGTGGGTTTATTGCTTGAAAAGTTTTGAAGGTTACCTGGGGATTGGTCTGTCTTTGTTGTTGTTGTGCTAGGTGAACTGTTTGTTGGGCCAAGATTTGAAGAATCTGGGCTACTGCTGGGTCCATAGGTCCTGGGTTCACATTCGGGTTTGTATCATCTTGATTGTTGTTGTTGTTGGTTTCTTCATTTCTAGTGTTGGTGCGGGTGTTTCTTTTAGGAGGCATTTTCTGTAAAGAATCAATCAATTTATTTAGCTTTTAAATCAAATATTTGCATAAAAGAAAAGTTTTGTAAAACAGGAATATCTCTTTTTTGAAAACAGTTGTAACTAAGTAAATTGCATGCTTCTTTACAGAATATAAACAGTTATGGAAAACAGGGTACATGGCATCACAGGGTATAACTGGTGCAATAAATAAGGTAAAGTAAAACTGGTGCAATAAAATAAATGACAGTGCTGGAAAGGAAAAAGGTACTGATATATATAGATCAAAAGTTTTAGGGTAGTACAAGCGCAAAGACGCTTCGAAAGTAAAAGCACAAAGGGTACAACAACCTACTCACTAGTCAGCATAGCTAATCTATAATTACAACTCAAAAGTCTACTGATACACACTACACACTACTGTACATACTACATAACCATAACAACACTTCTCAGCATCTCCATCTCTGAATCTCTGGCTCATGGCAAATCTGGACCTCCTATCTCCTCAAGCTCCTCTAGAACCCACTTAGCCCACTCGACTAGGAAATCAGGGGTGATGTCCTCATGTGTAGCCTCAGCAATCCTCACAGCAGCTGCTCTACGAAACGCCTGGAGCCTCTCTCTAAGTCGCCTCTCACCACTCCCCATCTCTCTGGTACGCATGATATGCAATAACTCCTGGATCTGACCCTGTAGGAATCGCTGCTCCATAAGGCAAGCCTCAAACTGATGATATGGGACAGGATAGGAAGAGAACTGGAAAGGTACTCCCGTGACTGAATGACTAGTAAAGCCTGAATCCGCAGGTGAGGGTCCTCTGATAGGTGGCCTCACGCCTGGAGGTGGAATAGCCTGCAGTGGTACGGGCTGCAACACCGGTGGAGGTAGAATAGCCAATGCTAGTGGAACAACAGGACGTGGATCCGAAAATGGCACTCCAACTGAAGGCTCTGAATGATCAGCTGATACAGGAATAAAAGAGTCGGCCATCTCTGCTATCTGAAATCACATCGTAATATAAGAATCTCGTTCCATAACGCAAACTATACTAATACCTGATATACAGAAGCACTCACCCTCTCAACGTTCTCTCATCCTATGCCTTACTTCTAATCTTAACCCTCTACCCATTCCCGTTAACCTAGGCTTGTGTCAGTGACTTATAACCTGTAGCTCTGATACCAACCTGTGGCGCCCTCCAAACCCGGGTCAGAAGTTTGGGGTCCACACACACACCTTAATTATAACCTGCTTATAACAATAATAAATATAATAATAATATATGCAGTGACCCTACTTATCAACCACCACGGACCACGACAGGTTAAAGTATGCACACAAGCCAACACACTAATATATTACAAACCGTTCAAATCCCAACTATTTCAAACTCACACTGAGTATCAAACATTATTACAAACTTTTACAAACTTAAATTATCCCAAAAGAAGTCTACTAGTTCAGCTTCCTCAACCTGAACCCCTAGCTCTCGCGCTGGACTGGGGATCCTCGCTACCAACTGGTTCCTTTTTAACTGGAAAGAATATAAACAACATCGCACAAATGAGCTAACTAGCTCAGCAAGTCACAATGACAAAACTGAAAATAATGATCATTAGGTGACTATGATTATGATATCAAGTGAACATTGGATTATGATTTAGAATTGGATAATATACTTTTAATTTAAAAACAAGGTTAGGCTGCTGATCAGTCACGCACTAACCCCGAGCAAGGCACACAGCATTGCTCTAACTACTGGATCCAAGGCACACATTGGCCTAACTTGACCATTATATGGTCTGACCACGAATCTGGTCCACAATTTTATAAAAACAATTCAATTCTAACATAATAACAGAATATGCAATAATAAACAATAACCAGAATTATTAACAACAATGAGTGTTTAATAATGAAAGGGTTTCAATCTTTGTAAGGGTCAATAAAGTAGTTTACAAGCTTGAATGCTGGGAAATGAAAGAATTGGATAACAAAAGAATCAATATTTCAGGGTTTCAAAGATTTGGGCTCTCAAAGCATAGGATACAATGGTTGAATGTACAAGTAATTCAGTTCAGTGTTCGGGATTTTGTTTGCATGTATTTATGGAATAGTATCGTATACTTAAGGTTCGAGTTTGGGTTTACAATAATCAATGGTTTAGAAAGAATATGGTTCATGGCTCAAGAACAAAAACTGAAATCAGGGTATCGGTTTCCGTGCTTCAAAGCACTTGCAATGTCACCAAGACTATCAAGAATTACAATATCTCGAGAAAGTTCAGAACACTTGCCTGGTATTAGCTTACTACTCTGTACTCGCTTTCAATCACAACCGTCTTATTCCTCAACTATCTGTTTCCCTTTCCTACGCCTTGCCTCTTCTGCTCACATATCATAAGCATCTATCAATCATCAACTCACAAGATTCTATTCAACGCACACTTCTATCTACCCTTCATTTTACCCAAATCTGATTAACGGATTGAAATCTACGCAATAACGAAGTAAACACCGCATATATAGACCGATAGTCAAACAACATGTCACGTATAACACATAATACATCACGTAATCAACGACATATCATTTATAAAGAAGTCTTAGGTCATAAATGTGCTTTCGGGTATTTAAAATAATTTTTAAAACATCTTTCGGAATTAAAACGGGTCGTTGGATCAATTTCAGGTTAATATACAGGGTTCGGATGGCCAATTCTGGCTCCGAAACAATTTTAGAATAATTATCGAGCCTTGAAAATAATTTAGAATAATATTTTAAAGCTCGAAACTATTTTTCAGAATTTTTAAATCATTTTTAATAATTAAATCTAATTAAATAATTAATGAAGAATCAATTAATAATTAATTAAATCAATTATTCAATTAATTTTCGAATTAATTGACTAATTAATCAATTAAAAATTAACTGAAATTAATTAAATAATTAATTCAGATTTATTTATGAATTAAAAATAATTTTCGGAATTAAAATAATAATTTTTAGAATTTTCAGAAATTAAAAACGAATTTTTATAATAAAAATAAATGGGAAATATGATTTTTAAATATTTTTAAAATAGGAATCCTATTTTTGCAAAGTCTGGAAACTACAGGGACCAAACTGCATCGTCCCCAAAACTTCAGGGACCAAACTGCAATTTTTACAGTCCAGTCGCCGGAAAACACAGGGGTGGCCGGAGAACACGATTCCGGCCTCCTCACCTTGCCACAAGCTCCAGTTCACTTCTACACAACACCAGGAACACAACCATGCAATCAAAACAACCTAACAATCCCTGAGTTGGCCGGAATTTGGCCGTGAAATTTTCCAGTTTCCGGCGAACATCGGAAAACTTCAAAACACAACTCCCTTCTCTACAGACCTCGTTGGTTCATGAAACTTATACGACTGGATTGCTAATTTCACAGAGAACACAACCCACTATATCACAACATCAATCTATCACAGAATAAGAAACCCCCAAATTTCAATTAAGAACATTCATACGGGTTATAAACCCTAATTTTAAAATTCGAAAATCAAACTCAAATTTGAACATGTTATTGAACTCCAAATCAGACGTATGACATATGAAAATCATCAGGAAAACAAGCTCTACAACATGCAATCATCAAATCATACAAACAATCATCCGAACAAAAATTCATATTTTTAATAAAATAAATTCGAAAATAATTAAATTTTTAGAAATTCAACCTTTAATTCTGCAGTGAAACCAAGCCTAGAATCTGATAGTACTCCTTGAGACCTTCAAATCGGTTACTCCAACTTTTCAAACGGATTTCACTAACGCCTTCAATTTGTGGTTTGATTCTCAGAAAGGTTTATGAATATATGATTTTTCTCTGTAAAATTATATATTTATCTGTCTGCAAATGATTTTGATACGAAATAAAATACGGTAAAAGGCTATTTATAATTACGGAAAATTAGTATCCCGTTGGATCATTCCGGATATAAAATGGTACGTTTATTTATAAAAACTGATCCAAACGGTATCGGTTTTCGGGATAATTATCCAAATCAGTACAACTTGTACTGCGGTCTTAGTCTCAGCACCCAGTTACACGTACTACGAAGTGATAATTGGAATAGTTTAATAAAAAGCTCCCGTTTATCGAAAATACGGGTTTTATTAATTTACCGAAAAGAATATTGTATCGAAAATGTTGTGCCGGGACCCGCGCAGGACAAACCGTACGCCGGATCGAAAAAGTCGAAATATGGAAAATGCTCGGAATATTACAATTAGGTTAGGAAGGAGTTCTCGGAAGAGTTTCGGGTTCCAAAAACGTAACAACGGTTGACGTCGGTTGGTTCCCGTTTTTATAAAATAGATTTTAATTACCCGGAAAAAGATTTTAAAAATTTCATATGATTCTTATAAATCTATAAATCAACATAAAAATAATTAGGAAGATATAACAATTATCTATATTTTATTTTGGACATATAAAAATTAAAATACTCAATTAATATTATTTTTGAATATTCAAGTACATATATCACTTAACAATTAACTCACAGAATAGATACTGAACACACATATTAATTATTTAATAGTAGAAATAATTACACGTTATATCCCGAATATTACAGAAGGTACAGAGGAAATTAGATTTAACCGAAGAAGATTACTGGTGTCTCAGTATGAGGGATTCATGGCAAAGCTTAAAGAAGGAATTACTAAAGTTTTTGAGAGGTTCAATAAATTGATAAATGACTTGCAGCTACATGAAAAATATTATAAAGCTGAGGAGGTTAACCTAAAGTTACTTCTAGCTTCTAGCTCTTTCTGACCATCTTGAACAGAAAATATCAGCTATTAGAGAAGGAAGAGATTTGAGCATAATAACACTGGAAGTTTTATATGGGATCTTAAAAACTTATGAATTTGAAATGTTGCAAAAAAAGTCATTAAAGACAAACCATGGACACGTGGTTGATGGTTCCGGTTCCTTAGTTGTAAATGACAGTGAAGCAAGTGAAGATGAACAAGATGCTCAAGTTCCAGTTATTCAAGTTGTGGAGAAAAAGAACAAAGGACCTCAGAAGCAAGTTGTTTTGGAACTGGAGGAAGATGAATACTACACCTTGGATGAGCTAGATGAGATAGACCAACACATGGCTTACTTGGCTAGGAAATTCTCTAACATTAAAGTCAAGAAGCCAAGGTTTTTCAAGAACAAGGGATAGTTTTCCAACAACAACAATTGGAAACCAAAAGCTCAGTATAACTCAGCTAGAAAGGGTGGCTACAAAACTGGATCTGTTGACAGATCAAAGATAAGATGTTTCAACTGTGATAAGTTGGGTCACTTTGCTACTGAGTGCAGGAAGCCAAAGAAAGTGAAGAAAGATAAAGCCTATTTGGAATTGGAGGCAAAGTATGAAGATCTCTTGAAGAAACAGTCTGGAAAAGCTTACATTGCAAAAGGAAAAAGTTGGGATGATACTGATGATGAAGATGAGAATGAAGAATTTAGAAACTATGTACTAATGGCTCTTGAGCAATGAGAATCATCCTCATCAAAATCAGAGGTACAAACTCTAACTACCATTGATTTAAATACAAGCCAATATAAAGAAATCGTTGAAAAGATGAGTATAGAGATGTTTCATATCCACACAAGCATGGTGGCAGCTACTGAGGAAGTGAGTAGGCTGTCAAAGATAAATGAGAAGCTTGAGATTGAGAAACAAGATTTAGAACTGCAGCTTGTTGAGCCTGAGACTGTTAAGCAAGAAAATAAATATCTAAATAATAAGCTGAAGTGTGCTAGTGAAATTAAAGTTGTGTTGAGGGAAAAGTTAGAGAAGAATGAGGTGAAACTGTAGTCATTTAGAAATACATCTGAATTGGTGGGACAATACCATGGGAAGAAAAAACCATGTGCTAACATAACTATTGGTTTAGACTATGATGTCTTGAACAACAACAAGAAAAATGAAGGTGACAAAGGAAAGGCTATTGTAAATAAAGATGTCCCAGCTATGCTGAGAAAAGTGGATGCATCTTTGTTCAAGGCATGTGAAGTCAATTTTAGTGAAGAAGAGTTGGTGATCAAGCAAGAGCTTGCAGATGAAAACAAAGAGAAGAAATGCACAGAAACAACTCCAACTCCTAAAACAGAAAAAAAGCCAATGGTAAATCAAGTTTTTGAGAAGCCAATCAAGGAAATCAAGAGTGAAAATTCAAGAAAGAAAAAAAAGAATAAGAATGGGAAAATTGGAGTAAACAAGAGCAACAACTTTGCATTTGTTGTAGATGCTCCCAGAAAGCAATGTCAAAAATGTGGCTCTACAGGTCATCTAACTCACCTTTGCAAAAAGGATGTTAGTGAGCCAAAAGTGGGGGTCTACAAATACAATAAAGCAAAGGATGAAGACCCTTATTCCTTCTGTAACAAATTTGATTACATTTCTTGCAATATGAATGTAATGACAAGCTGTTATAGACTGAGAATGAATTTCAAAGAGACAAAAACTGAGTCTAAAGCAAATAAGGAAACTGCAAAGTAAAATTTAAACACTATTCTTTCCAAATCATCAAATTTTATTTCTGCACATTCTGTTAACTAGAAGAAAATACCCGACACTTCTTGGGTAGCTAAACACACTTAATCCTCATTGTGTGAAGGGCAAAGGGAAGAAGGTCATATGGATCATAGACAGTGGATGCTCCAGGCATATGACAGGTGATAAATCCCTGCTATCATAATTTGAAGAGATGGCTAGCCCATTGGTGATTTTGGAGACAACAACAAAGGATTCACAATGGGATATGACAATTTGGTTTCTAGAAATTTTGTCATTGAAGATGTAGCACTGGTAGCTAGATTTGAGGTGAATCTCCTTAGTGTCAGTCAATTCACAGACAGAGGATTCAATGTATTATACGATAAAGGAGAATGCCCAACTATCAGCAAAATAACTGTGAAGTTGCTTTGAAAGGAGCAAGAAAGGGAAGCTTGTTTGTTGCAGATTACTCAACAAATAAGGATGTAATATGTTTCTTCTACACCAAGGCATCTGTTGAGCAAAGCAAGCTATGACACAAAAAGTTCTCTCACCTGAATTACAAAGCTATCAATACTCTGGTGAAAAAGGAGTTAGTGAGAGACATGCCAAATATGGAGTTTGCTCAAAAAGAAGTGTGTGAGGCTTGTCAAAAAGGCAAAATGAAAAGGTCTAGTCACAAAAGCAAAACTATGAATTCTATAAGTGTATCTTTGCAACTTATTCACATGGGCCTATTTGGACCAGTTAATGTCTTATCAATTTCAAGAAAGACAAATATACACTTGTGATGGTGGATGACTACTCAAGGTACACATGGGTAGAGTTTATGCATTCTAAGGATGAAACTACACATATCATAATTGAACATATCAAGAAAATTGAGAAGCAGGTTAAAGATCAGAATTGTATAAAAGATTGATGAGTGATAATGGCACGGAATTCAGGAATGAAATTCTGCATGAATTTTGCAGATCCAAGGGCATTGTTCAAGAGTTCTCAGCTGCAAGGACACCTCAGCAAAATGGGATAGTTGAGAGAAAGAATAGAACACTAGTAGAAGCTGTTAGAATAATACTGCAAAATGCCAAGTTGCTAATAAGTTTTTGGGAAGAAGTTGTCAACATTGCATGCTACACTCAAAACACATATCTCATCAATAAAAATCTTGGCAAGTCACCCTACTCAATTTTATCAAAAAGGAAGCCTACTGTAAAACATCTGCATGTGTTTGGAAGCAAGTGTTTTGTTTTAAAAGACAACTCTGAATATGTGGGAAAATTTGACTCTAAAGTTTTTGAAGCAATTTTTCTAGGATATTCATTGGAAAGAACCGCCTATAGAGTTTATGTGTTTGAACAAAAGAAGATTATGGAAAGCACATATGTGACTTTTGATGATGAAAAGTGTCCAGGCTTGGAGTGCCTTGATGAAAATGAAGCTGAAGCCCTTAAGTTTGAAAATTTGAACATTGATAGAGATTCTGAAGAGGAATCTGAAATCAACACAAGCAATAGAATGAACGAAGAGTCAACTGAGCAAGTGAATCATGATAATGGAAACTCATCTCAAACACCTGAGTTTGATAGCACAAACTCAGGGAGGGAAAGAGAAGAAAGTTCTGTAAGTCATGCCAATGGTGAAGAAAATGCAGAAACTTCAAGTCAACAAAATCATACAAGAAAGTGGGATATGAGTCACACTAGAGATGTAATTATTGTTTATCCAAATACTGGTGTGAGGACTAGGAGTGAAACTGCTAATGAATGTCTACATGCATATTTTCTTTCACAAATTAAGCCAAAGGAAACTGAGGAAGCTCTACTTAATCCTGACTGAATATCTACTATGCAAGAAGAGCTAAAATAGTTTGAAAAAAACAAAGTTTGGAAGTTGGTTTTCCTGGACCAAAGAACAGAAGTATAATTAGAACAAAGTGGGTGTACAGGAACAGGATGGATGAGAATGGAATTGTGACAAGGAACAAATCAAGGTTGGTTGCAAAAGGTTAATCACAGGAGGAAGGAATTGATTATGATGAAAATTTTGCTCCAGTTGCAAGACTTTAAGCAATAAGGATCTTTCTTGCAATTATTGCACACTCAAACTTTAAAGTATATCAAATGGATGTAAAGAGTGCATTCCTTAATGGTTAGTTGGAAGAAGAAGTTTATATGCAACAGCCACCTGGCTTTGAAGATCCAGAATTTCCAGACTTTGTTACAAATTACTCAAGCCTCTATATGGATTAAAGCAAACACCTAGAGTTTGGTATGATACACTGTTAGAATTTTTGCTAAAACATGGATTAACTGTGGAATAATTAACAAGACTCTCATCTATAAGTAGCATGGTAATGATAAGATTCCAGTTCAGTTATATGTGGATGACATCATCTTTGGTTCTACTAGTGAAAAGCTATGTCAAAGATTCTCAAAACTCATGCAGAGTGAATATGAAATGAGTATGATGGGAGAGTTTTGCTATGTTAGATTTTAAGTTAGTCAAAGAAGTGATGGAATCTTCATCAGCCAAATAAAGTATGTTAAAGATTTATTGTAGAAATTTGGTATGGTTGATTATTCACCTGCATCAACACCTATGTCTACAGCTACAAAGTTGGATGAAGATAAAAAAGGAAAAAGTCTAGACATTTCAGGTTATAGAGGAATGATTGGATCTTTGTTGTATTTAACTACTACTAGACCAGAAATTATGTTTGCAACATGTCTGTGTGTAAGATTTCAAGCCAATCCAAAGGAATCACATTTGATGGCTGTAAAGAGAATTTTTAGATAATTAAAGGGAACTCCAAACTTGGGATTATGGTATCATAAGAGAACGGGATTTGAAGCTGTTGGATACACAGATGCAGATTTTGCTGGATGCAGGGTTGACAAGAAGAGTACTAGCGGAAGCTGTCAATTTCTTGGACAAAGACTTGTATCCTGGTATAGCAAGAAACAACAATATGTGTCAACTTTCACAGCTGAGGATGAATACTTAGATGCTGGAAGTTGTTGTGCTCAAGTGCTTTGGATTAGAAATCAGCTAATGGACTATGGCTTAGTGTTACACAAAATTCCAATTTTGTGTGACATTACTAGTGATATCTCTATTGTGGCTAATCCAGTTAATCACTTTAGAATAAAGCACATTGATGTAAGGTACCATTTTATTAGAGAACATGTTGTAAATGGTACAATTGAGCTTATTTTTGTTCCAACAGAAAAATAGTTAGCTGACATTTTTACTAAATCTTTAGAAGAAGCAACTTTTACTAGACTTGTTGGTGAAATTGGAATGTTAAATTCTTCATCCTAAAGGCAAGAATTCAGCTAATTTATTACAGCAGATTAAAATCTAGTGAATCAAAATTAATTTAATTTAATTGGAAATTAATTGGAATATGAGTTATTATATTTCAGAATTCTCTGTATATTTAATTTTCAAAATTCAAAATTCAGCTTGGAATTTTTTCAAATTCTAAGACAACTGTCTAACTGTTAATTTAAATTCTCAATATATAAAACTAGCACAAGGCAAAATCAAAAGCAACAAAAGTATATAGAGAACTGAGTTCTCGATAAGTCTAATTGACTTCTCGATAAGTCATTTTGAGACTTCTCGATAGAGTTCTCGATAAGTCTTTTTCTTGACTTCTCGAATGACTCCTCGACAAGCTTCTTTATGACTTCTCGATAGGTCATTGTAGAGATCTCGATAAGTCATTTTGAGAATTCTCGATAGAGTTCTTTACAAGTATCATTCTTAGACTTCTCGATAACTCAGAACTAATATAATTTAATCCAATAAATTATTTTAGTGAATACTTTTGATAGAAAATCTTTCTAATTTTATTTTGATTTATTCAAATAAAATTTGGAAAAATTCTGTCCATTCAGGACAAACTGGGCATTTATTTGACATCTCGATAAGTCACTTTTTAGTTCTTGATAAGAGTCAGGAAAGTGATATATCGATACGTATCTATTCTCACATGTGACTTCTCGATAAGCAAATCCTAACCGTCTATTTCTACTTCTCGACAAGTCATTTACCTTTTACTATAAATATCCAAACATCTCGACATACACCTCTTTACGCCTTCCAGATCTCCAAGTGACCTAATTTCTGAAAATCCAAACCGTTTTCTCCCATTTCAAACTCTTTCTCTCTAATTTTTCTTACCCACTCAAATTCAAGCACTTAAAATGGCATCAAACGCTGTTAGAGCTTTTATCCCAAAGGAGGGCACCAACTACCTTGCATTTACAGATGCTATCCAAGCTCCTAATAGCTTCAAGAGCTTTGTGAAATTCTTTTCTAAAATATACTTTGCAGGTGCTCTAACTGCAAATTCAATTCTATATTTGGATGTTCTCAGTGATTTTTGGAACTCAGTTGTGATGAGGACAGTAGTGCATGAGAACCAAGCTATATCCATGGTGGTTAACTTCTCCATTCAAGGCCAACAAGTGGAGTTTAATGATAATTATGTTAATGTAGCTTTGGGCATCCCTACTAACAACCCGATGGAGGTCCCAACTCAAGAAGAATTAGCTGAGTTCATAGACTTCATCAACTATAGTGAGAAGATCAACTTGGAAAACTTGAACAAGAAGCATTTTAGGAGGGAATGGCCTTTCTTGTTTGACTCAATTGTGAAGGCCTTCACCTGCAGGAAGACAGCGTATGACAACTTTTCAAGTGTTTTTCAGAAGCTGGTATTCTCCATGGCTCATAACAGACACCTCAATGTAGGAATTACGATAACGGAGGAACTTAGCACCAAGCTCACAATGCCTTTGGCATCAAAAGGTAAAGAAATATTTCTTCCTAGATTTATAATGTCTGCTTTAAACCATAAAGCGCAAGATATTCATTTACTTAATGGTATAGATAGGGCACAAATAGGCAATTGTAAACAGGTGTCCAAAGTTTTATTTGTTTCACTTATTATAAAAAAATAAGGTACATGTTAATCTTAGAATACTCTATTTATGTTGGAGAGATTCAAGACTTACCCTTATCCTATGCCTAACATGAGGTCTACAGTCATAACCAGTACAATAATGGCTCATGTAACTGTGGAAGAACAAATACAGGAACACCAACATGGGCCTTCCCAAACTGAAATCCTTCCTTCTTTACCATTAGATGTTAGGAAACCAACCACTTCATCCTCTCAAAAGGTGAAGTGAGTAAAAAGAAGAGAAAACAGGAACCCTTGACAGTTATCAATGAGAGTGGTGAGGACCACATACAAATAGAGTCTACCTTGGTCAAAAAGCCAAAAAAGGTAAAAACAAATCTGAGCTGACCATTCAAGCTACCTCTGCATCCTCCCAAAAGGATGTAGTTGAAAAAGAGGGAATAAAACAGACTCTAGAGACATCCTCTCAACAGGGTGCTCTATTAAAAATAGCATTATCCGTAGTGCATTCTGTAAAGAGTCTGCACCATCCCTTGAACACATTCAAGTGTATGAAAGAATAAATAAGGATGACACACACTCTGAGAGCACATCTTTTGAAGCTCCCTCATCTATTCAGGGAGAGCTGCCAACACTCACTTCTGAAATTATATATATTATATCTAAAATTTCTTCTACATACAATGAAACACTTGAATCTAATTCTCAATTGTTGCCAAAATCATGAGACATAGTTCAAGAAGTGAGAGGCTACAAGCTGGGGTAGACCTTGATGACACCAACAAAAATACAGGGGTTTCATTAGTTTTTACTAAAGACCCCGTGACTGTCATAAATGCACCTTTATGTGCAAATCAATCTTCATAGATTGAAAGGTTTGAGGGTAGTACTCCTGAGGGGGGCTATCTAAATCCTCTCCAATTTAATTGGAGGTTCCTCATGGAGGGACAACTCCCCTCAAGACCCTAGATGAAATTGTCGTACCAGTTGCAGCTATGTAATAATCCCAATTTTTGGATTTTTTGAAACCCTTATGAATAGTGATTTGCTGATTATGCTGAATAAGAAAACTTTTCATGCCACACTATGTAGGGGCTCTTTTATTGATCTTCTAGGATATTATTAGTACTCTATATGATAAATAAGTGTATGTAAAGATCGTCAGAATCCAAATTCGAACACTTTGATTTTTCCCGAAAATCTACCAGATACAGAAAGAATTGAGTATAAGGTAACAGAATAAAAAGGATTTAAATTCAAGGATTAAAAGAGAGGATCATGAAAGGAATATAATGTATTGAGAAAGGTTAAAGAAACCTAAGTAATAAGATCCCGGGTATGATCCCTCAAACGATAAACGAAAACGAAAGTTAAGCGAACCGTATAACAAATCAGCGGTCATTAGGCAAGCAATTAAGAGTTAATCAAGGAGGTTAGGGATGATGATGTCATCAAACCAACAAGAAGAGGACAAGTGTGGAGGGTGACATCACATGATGACCAAAGCATGACATAAGGGAAAGAAGTGTGGTTGATTTATAACCACACAATTTTTTTTCATGGTTAAAAATGATTAAAACAAAACAAAAGTCAACCAACCAAGGCAAATCAAAACAAATCACAAAAAACACAAAAGCTCTTCCCTTTTCTTCATCAAGCTCTCGGCCAAAATAAACACAGAAACTTCAAACTGCCATATCTCCTTCAATACTCACTCAAATTTGTGTTCTATAGCTCGTTGGAAAGGTATTGAGATGGCCTACAACTCTTGTTCACAAGTCTCATCCAAATAAGCATGGTAAGACCCTCATTTTTACAGTTCTTTCAATCGGACTTTTAGAAACTTTAAAGCCTAACTTTGTGTTCTTGATTTCTTTGGAAAGATCAAGCTTGTAGGAGGCTCCATAAGGCTTCCTAGTAACTCTCCACCCTCCAAGAAAGGTATAAATCTTCACACCCTTTAGTAATAAGTTTGAATGTTGAAGTTTGGAGATGGTTTGGATGGATGAGTAGTAATTTGAATGATAAGCATGATTCGAGCTTAATTGTTAAGTAGTTTAGTTGAATTTGGAGATGTTATAATATATGATTGGATTGAGATCCTTGAGCTTATTATGACTGAAATCAGTAGCATTGATGTGTATCTTGAGTTGTTGTTGATTGGTAGTTGGATTGATATGATTTGGAATGGTAAAAATTTGGGAAATCGCGTAAACATAGCCGTCGTAATGTCCGATTTACTTTAGACTATTTTTGCTCTTAACATCAGGACCCGAGAACTCCCTGTTAGGTTTTTACCATTGCCATTATTAGATAGTTCATGTTACGAGCTTCGTTTTGATATGTGGTTCATTTGAATCCGATGTACGGTTTAAGAGAAACGACCGTTTTATGTAACGGCATTTCGCGACCGAACCATTACCCCTCGCCTTACTTTGAAACCTTGGTTAAGGACTTTAAATGACTATTTGGGGTATGAAACATTTATGTAAAGTGGATTAGGCAGTTGGTAAGGTGCTCGCAAAAGAATCGCCTTAAAACTCTTAATGGCTAATTTATTAAAAATGGTGGAGCCGAGGGTACTCGAGCGACTTAAGTGAATCGTTAAGCGCGAAAGCGAACGTTAGGACTCTAAATGGTTAAAGTCTAGTTTCTTAAGCGACCGGGGTTTAATTCCGACTTATGTTGTTGTTCATAGGTTATCGGGCCCACTCTAAGCTTAAGTCTATCCGGGAGCACTCAGGCAAGTTTTCTACCCGTTATACTGTTGTTGTGATGTATATATGTATATGCATTATCTTGTGATAAGTGCATGATTGTTATTAGCAAATTCTTGCGATATATTGGAGCATGTTGATATGATATATATGCATGCCTGTTTCGTATTCTTGATTTATATATCTGTTTGTTCAAATGCTTATTAGTTGCATAATACCTATGCTAGAGATAAGCGGTATATGAGTATACCTTTAGTATAGGGGATAAAAAGGTATACTTTTTCTAAAACCGGGAGGCGAGGCTCCCGAGTATAATATATATATATATATATATATATGAATAGTTTTTAAAACTATTAATCGAATAAGGTTTATTCGATAACTTTATATTATTTAATGAATATTACTTGAATATTCATTCGAGGACTTATGACTCCTTTTATTTTATTTATGAATATTATTTCGAATATTCATTCGAGGGCTTATGACTCAGTTTATTTTATTAATTGAATATTATTTCAAATATTCATTCGAGGGCTTATAACTCAGTTTATTTTAATAACTGAATATTATTTGAATATTCATTCGGGGACTTATGACTCAGTTTATATTATTTAATGAATATTATTTGAATATCCATTTGAGGACATATGACTCCGATTATTTACTGAAATATATTCTTTATTTTATTAAAGAATAAGGTGTCGATAATCAAACTTATTTTTGATTATTCAAATAAAGATAGTACTTTCGTATAAGTATATCTTTGGTTATTTAATACTCATTTCAAGTATAAGTTTTACAACTTCTACTTCAATTATTTGTATAAAGATTATTCTTTATGGGAATATTATTTAAATAATAATATTCAGATATTTTCTAATATATTGGGACTGATTTACTTTATTAAATCAGCATTACTCCAAACACTCTTTAAAGTGTTTTCGAGTCTTTAAATTGATTTTTATAAGTTAGAGCGGATCCCAAAACTCATTTTTTATATATTTAAGATCTTCCTTTTAAAGGGGATTTAAATACTCGCTCAAAACCAGAGGGATCCGGCTCTGTGGTGTATTTTATATTCGCAACAAGGTTGCGGTTTTGGTAAATGAATTGATTACTTACCTAACGTTCGGGAAGTAAGTCCATCTATTTGAGTCGGCATAAGCAATATGGGCTCAGTGGGCGTCCATGAAAGTGTAAGTGGCTTAATGGGAGTCCATCAAATGCGTAAGTGGCTGAGTGGCAGTCTAGCATAAGGTCCTATTGCGACCAGGGTGATGACCAGTGGGGAATTCGTCCGTCTACTAGTAGAAAAGGTTACTTATTGGTATCTTTGCCTGATCAGCAAGATATCAGGTTTATGCCAAGGTTTTCTCCTTTCCAAAATTCATTGGATATTGCAACTCTGTTTATAATTTTCATAACAGAGGTTTTCAAGGAGTGTATGAAATGTAAATATATAGGTGTATATATATATCGGGACTTAATGAAGTATCTCATAACTTCATTATTTATAATGATATTTCAAGGATTGAATCTATTCAAGTCTTATCTTGTAGTCTCATCTGGGTGATGAACTTTTGAAACTGATTATAACTTGAACGGTGGTAGTTCAAGCAGTATTCGGATATAAGTATATTGGAGTATCTTGTAACTTCATCTTTTAAACTTATATCTAGTAAATTATTATCTTGTGCATGTCAAAGATTTTCGGAAAAACGTTGAGACAAGGTTAGATATAGGAGATCACCTTGCAACGATATTTTATACAGTTATAAACTGGAACTCTGTGTATATTATACATGTCAGAGGATTTCAAAGATTGTGAAAAGTATATATGTATATATATATACTGAATATTTTGTGACTTGGTCGCGTTAAGATATCAGCTTGGTTCATTTCTTCTTGACCAAGACTTTCATGAGTACTATGAGAATGCTCATATATTGTTAATTATTATACATATTATTTCGGTGGGCTTGTTGCTCACCCTTGCTTTCTTCTTTCATCACACAACATCAGATAGACAAGATGAACAGGACCAAGCTCCCAATTCGCGAGCAGATAGGAAACGTTCCGCAGTTTCCTATAGGCGTTGATGTCGTTGTAGCTAAGGTAGGAACTACCAATAGGCTAGGCTTTCAACTTTTGATGTACCAGACTTATGTATCTCTATCAATTGTAATAATGGCAAAGAAATGTAAATTTATTCAGAAACCCTTTTAAGGTGTAATGGCATATAATTTTGGAATAAAATGACTCGTGTTATTTTTGGATATTCATCTCTGAGACTATAACTTGTGGTGTGTGTGTTTATTATGAGGTCACAGTATAGAGTAGTTGATTGTTTATTAAGATTGGGTGTTATTAAGGGAAATGGAACTTGTGACAACCCGAATCCCCGACCCTGGATTTGGGGGTGTTACAAGCTAGGAGTCCAATTGCCCATGATCCAATCATAGGGGAGGAAAGCTTAGCACATTCAAGTGCCATCTTTTTGTAAGAAGAGCAAGGGTTTGAGGATATGGTACATGACAGTAACCTGGTCAAGTCCCCTGCAATTCAACTTTGAATCCAATCACAGGGTTACCTACTTTTTCTCTACCCTCTACATCAAACAAATTATACATCCCTTCAACATCAAACAAATTATACATCCCTTCAACATCAAACCCTTCTCAACAACCCTCACATCTTATATCTCAATGGCGGCAGGATGCTCAGGCTCAACCAATAACAATGAATGACCTTTTGGTGGATCAACTTTTGAGCCTTGCCAACGTTACCCAACAGCTTCTCACAACTGACATGTCAAATCAAGACTATCAGGCAATATTGCTATCCTACAAAGAAGATGTTGAAAACCAGCATCAAAAGATTATAAATGAAGCAAAGCAGGATGGGAATGTAGATGATTGGTTAGACAAGAATTTTAGCTTGAGCATAGATGAGGTCTTGGAAAGATTTAGAGAAGAATATGTCACTATCTTGGGAAGCAATGCAAAGGATCTCAGTCGATAAGAAGTCTATGATGTTGTGACAGTAGTCTACAAAGTTCAACTCAAATCTTTTCATCTCATAAGTAAAGCACTACAACAGACTCTGGATAGCCATCAAGACAGGATAAGGAGATTGGTAAAAGATAAGCTGGATGACCTTGTACCAACTCAAGTTGAGATCAAGAACAAATTTTCCAAATTTGCTGATCAAATGGCCAGGTTTGACATGTCCAGTATGGAGAAAAGTATCAAGAATCTAAGGCAATCCTTTGTGGTTATACACGAAGTTGTCTAGAATCACATCACTAGTAATAATGACACAAGGGTCAAACTGGATCAACTTCATCAAGATAGGTATGAACCTTCAGCTTTATTGATGGAAGGATTTAAGGAGTTCATTCAAGCTACATTTGGTGCTCTTGTCTCAACCAGCTCACAACAACCACTCTCCACATCTACAAACCTTCAAATTCAGTCTCTTCAACAACAAGTTTCCACTCTATAGTCATCAAATTATTCCCTTACAACACAAGCCTCTTAACTCACAGCTCTGGTACAAAGTCAATAGGTAGATATTAAAACTTTGGTAGACTCCCACAAATACTTACAAATGCAGAATTCAGTCTCATTGGGAGCTATTATGGGTGCTCTAAATATTCCTTTTCTTGCACTTCCTGAAGCTCTGAGGCCTAAAATTACAACTCCATTACTCATGCATGCTACCAAGACTAAGGGGAGATAGAGGCTAGGATTCAGCAGTCCAAAGAAGCTGGTAAATCAAAGGAAGCTGTGAAATCTACTACCCACTCTGGTCAAAGTTTTACATAATTAAAAATCTCTCAATATGTTAGTAAAGACAGACTCCAGACTTCAATGAGCTACTGGAAGTGCTAAGAATCTCTCTGGCCAATAACTATATCACTTACAAGAGCTCTTTGTCCAATAACAACAATTTTCTAAGAGTGGTGATAGTGAAGGTTGACAACTTTCTGGAAAAGAGGATTGTAGCAAATGTCAATGACTGTGGCTTGGACAGATGTCTTCAGGTGTCTCTCTCAAATCTCCAAACTATGAGAGCATCTGAGCTGGATGTAATAATTGACAGAGTTAATCCCGTAATTCCAGAGGACACCCAATTGCTAAATAAACTTAAGAAAGCTCTGATAGCTGCTTTTCCCGAAGCCTATCTACATCTAAGCAAAGGGGTGGTCTACATTTGTTCACAAATCAAAATATGTAAGTACTTCACAGTTCCAAAGAATTGTGTAAGAAGAAATCTCATATTGATAATAACTCTGGAAACTGATCTCAAGTCCAAGAAGAACAAGAAAGTTGAAGATGAGGATATGATCAGAATATTGGGGAGATACCTTCAAAATGCTGAAACCATGTTGCCAACTACTCAATACAACACAAAATATGACAAGTATGTGAGGAGCAAAAGAATGATGAGCAAAAACCTTCTGGCTCAAATCCAAGTCAATCTTCTAAAGCAACTGGCAACAAAGTAGAAGAGGAGAAAAGAGATAATAAGAAGAGGGGAGATGAAAGTAGAAGGAAGAAGAGGGAAGATGTTGAAGGTATCAGGAAAAATGTCCTACCAATCCAAATGTCACAAACTCAAACCTTTAAGCCTGCAAACTCAAACACTCAACCACCTTTAACCTCTAAACCTAAACTTTTGTACAAACAAACTACAAACACCTTACTCAAAATACCAATCACTTCTAGCCAAACCACCTTAAATAAAATCTCAAACCTACCCTCATTAAAGCCAACAATCAAGACTCATTTCAAGACTGTTGGGAGAAGACCAAAGAAGCTGCAAGTTGGAAAGGGAGTTATCTGGAATTGCTTTAATCAGACTGATTTTCTACCTTTAAACTAGTTCATCACAGATGATGATTACTTTCAACAATTATCTGAAGGAATGGTCAAAGTTTGGGTTGTATCATTGAGAGAAATCAGAATCTATTATCAGGACGGCTCCTTCACTCTACTTAGCGGGGATTTAATGGATACACTTTCAACCACAGAATTTAAGAGGATGGTTATCTTACTGAAGGACAAGGATACAAGTACAAGGGCATGGAAGGCTGTGATGTGTGTATGGCTGAGAGAAAGGGATGATAATAAGGCAAAAGCAAGGGCTGAAAAAGAGGAAAGGGGAAGAAAAAATGCAAAAGGGATATAATTTTTTGAGCAGAGATGTAATGAACTCAAGGAAAAGGGGTTGAGCTGAATATTTAAGGATGGGCATTTTCTAAACATACAAGCTGGAAGGTACTCAAGATTCAGAGTTGGTTACTTGAATAGTTATTCATTGGATGATTGGCTCAAGCTTGTGGAAGCTCTAAGAGGGACTGAAATCATACAGGAACTTCAAGTACTTGTAAATCTAAAGGACCTCATTAGAAAACAATCAGGCTATGAGAATTTCATGTGATGAATGTACTTATTGAACCCATGTAATCACTCAGTGTATAAAAGATGTATTTATTATTCCGTCAGTTTTATGTAATCATTTATTTATTTATTTTGTAACTTGGGGTTAACCTTGTTACCAGGCATGAATTTGTGATAAGAAATCTTCTCACAAATTTGGGGAGATTGTTGTGCAAGATATTAACCTTGTTACCAGTATTATAACAAGACTAAGTCACATTGAAAACCCTAAGATTTAGTTATATGATAGTCTAAATCTGTTGTTAGGTCACACAACATTGTAGAAGGGGGTTGAATACAGTGTTACTACAATCAAATCGATTTTGAACATAAGTAACAGTAAACAGATATATTCAATATGATAAACTCTGTTACAATGGAACTGTTCTCTCTCAGTGATGAACAAATATCACTAAGAGCTGCTAGGTTATAATGTATAATCTTCTCGATAATGATAACACATATAGTATAAACCCTAAGTCTGTGTTTATATAGTACACAGTTACAAGATAACTTCTAATTGATATGGAATATAATTCTGTCTCCTAAAATATATCAATCAGATATCTTCTACAAGTCTTCCAGTCTTCCAACTCTTTCCATACATATCTTTTTTTGTTTTAGTCTCGATCTTCTATTGTAAATCAGCTTCCTTCCTTATATGAAAGACTTCCCGCACTTAAGTTCTGATATGACCTTAAGTTCTGATATTAAGTTCTGACTTCCAGTAAGTCCTGATTTCAGTACATGATATGACCTGTTTGTTAAAATCTGAAAACTAAACATGAATCATATTAGACATGACATCTCAAATATATCTAATAATCTCCCCCAACTTATAAATTATGTAATATATACAAGTTAATAGATTTGATGATGTCAAAAACATTTAAGTACAAATGTAATAAGAGTTTAACTAGATAACTAACTACAACTTACAGTCCTTGTAACTTTTACCAATCTCACTGAGTCAATCTGAATCTATAATGATTCTTGACAATGCTTGATATCAGCTTTTCTTCTTTAATCCTCAGGACTTGAGACATTGTAGTCTTGACTTGCTTCATCTCTTCATTCTGACTTCCAATCTGGTAGATTGCAGTCCTTAAAGCTGATATATGGTTTCTTTCTAAACCATCATTCAGTGTTATTACCCTAGGATGAGAAGAATCTTCATTGTAGCACAGACATTTCTCATTCAGTAACACTTCAAGCTTAGCAGAATCCTTCTTCATTGGAGTTTCACTTCCATCATCTTCAACAATATTAGGAAAGAATTATGTAACTCATGAACCAGAAATTCTTGCTTTATCTCTGATGGTCTTCAATATAAAGTTTGACCATCTCCTGGTAATATCAGACTTTACCTTTAAAAGGTAATGAAAGAATTGAAGTTCTTTCAGTGTTTTGTTTAGCACATCTGATTTTGACATCTGATATATCTTTCCATCTTCAGGAAATAGAATCAGATTTTCCTTGACATTGTGCTTGTCATGAGCATCCAGTACCACTTGAACAGAGATAACCTTATCAAGGTGTTTCTGTGTAACATCTTCAAGAGGTCTGTCAGTCAATAGAAATGGATCTCTAGTAGCAACTTCAACTCTTATTTTAATCTTTGCTTCATCAGAACCTAGTCCAGCCCTGTCTCTTAGTTCTCTAGCATTTAACCCAATAGTCATGAAAGTAGACAGTAATTGACTTTTCTTTGGATCTGATGGTTTGACATTTTTCCACAGAAGTTTCTTTTTATCAGCTACTTCCATTTTGTTTAAATCAACTTGAGCACTATCAGAGGTTGACTTGATGACTTTATCAGAACTTATTGTTTCAGTTAAAGCTTGTTGTTCTTGACTCTGAACAACTTGAGCCTTGTCAGAGGTTGTCTTTGATTCTTCAGAAATCTTCTTTCTTTTCAGAGTTTGAACATCTTCATCTTTAGCAAGTGTGTCATCAGTAACTTGAACCATTTTGCACACTGGCTTTATCAGAATTTGAGGAATTTTCATCTCCAGTGGCTTGGTTGGTTCATCAACTTTCCCTTTGCCTTTGTCTTTGGGATCAATCTCAGATTGTGATCTTGTTTTCGGCTTTGATGCCTCAGTATGTGACTTCTCCTAGATCACAATGCCTTTTACCTTAGGCCTTGGAGGTTTCTTTGCAACAGAAGCTTTTAGCTTTAGATTTTTCTTTTCATCTTTAAATCTAGTTTCTTCCTCCTTGAGATTTTCTAAATCCATTCCTGGATTATGCTTCAAAAATAATCTTCTAGCAATTTCCTCCTCAAGTGTCTGAATCTTGGGATCCTTGTAGTAGACTGTAGTCTGCTTTCCCTTGAGCTTCAGAGTTTGCATGAACTATTGAGAATCTTGACTTCCACCTTGTATCAGAACATCAGGCTTTGTCATCAGATTTTGCTCATCAGAACTTGATATCAGATTTTGAGTTTCAGTACTTGCTATCAGATTTTGAGTTTGAGCAGCTTCAGAACTTATCTTCTTTTGAGTAGAAGATTTGCTTGCATCAGTTATTAGTTTCCTTGAAGAAACCTTGCTGCTCTGCTCTTTTCCTTGAACTTGACCTTTACCCTTGCTAGGGTTTCCGTGGTCACCAGCTTCATCATCTTTCTTCTTCAGTATTTGATCATTAGAGCATTTGGACTTAACTATCTTCTCCCCTTTTTGGCATCATCTGATAGTAGGAGTGAGAAAAGAAGTTCTATTAAATATTGAATATTATTCAATTGAGCCTGTTGAGAAACTTGATTTTCCAGAACCTCAGAAATTTGGGCTGTTTGTTAGGTCACACACACTGTAGAAGGGGGTTGAATACAGTGTTTACTACAATTAAATCGAATATAAGAACTCAAGTAACAGAAAATAGATTTTATTCAACACAATAAACTCTGTTACAATATGGAACTGTCCTCTCTCAGTGATGAACAAATTATCACGAGAGCTGCTAGGGTTACAAAGAATAATAACTTCGATAATGATAACACTTATAGTGTAAACCCTATGCATGTGTTTATATACTACACAGTTACAAGATAATGTTCTAATTGATATGGAATATTATTCTGCTTCCTAAAATATATCAACTACTTATCTTTTCTTCCAAGTATTTTATTCTTCATAGAATTCTTTCTTCATGCATAATTCTTTCTGTCTTAGTCTCGATCTTCTTTCATTTCAATCAGCTGCCTGCCTTATTTAAAAGTCATCTTAAGTCCTGATATTATCTCCTGATAAATATCTTCTGATAACTTAAGTTCTGATATCTTAAGTTATGTCTTCAGTATAAGTGCTGATTTCCAGTTAAGTATTGATTTGCTCTGTTAGGTAAGATCTGAAAACTAAACACAAATCATATTACACATGAAATTATCAAATATATCTAACAATCTCCCCCAAGTTGTAAATTGGCATAATATACAAGTTCAACAGATATTTGATGATGTCAAAAACATTAAGTACAAATGCATGAGAATTTGACTGGATAACTACAACTTACAGTCCTTTCAGCTTTACCATCTTAAGGTCTGATAACAGTTTCAGTCTGTATACACTTCAGAATTTAAGCAGTTGTAGATCTTTGACTTGGCTTCAATTTCTGATCTCTTTGATATTAAGAGTTGTTCTGAGATAGTTCTTCAACAAACATCTCTCAGCATATTCAAGTTCATTGACCATCCTCCTTTTAGCATTTATCAATTCAGCTATATCTTTACCAGTTTGAAAAATAGCTACTCTGAGATCATTTATCTTAGCGTTTCTTATCTCCTGATCTAGTCTGATCAGATATGCCTTGTCAGATTGAATTCCACAGCCTTATGACCCAGAAAAGTAGTTATAAACTTAGCAGAGTTAGGCTTCATTTCGACAATATCACCTTTGTGATCTTTGTACTTGGGACAGTATGTGCTATCAGACTTTATATTATAAAGCTTCTTCTGTCTTTGAATTTGAGATTTTAAATAACCTGCAACACTATCTGTTAATCTGTCTTTCACTTGAAGTAGGAATAGAACATGTTCCAGTTCCTCAAAATACTTCAGTGGTATAGCATTCTGCCTAATCTGGTATACCCTTCCATCTGTCATAAAATATAACAAGATATGTTCTTTCAAAAAGGTATGGTAAACCATTTGTACAGATTCAAGTCGATTCAATCTTTCAGGAGTTGCTCCAACACCTGGTTCACTTAAGGAAGTTGGATCATTGGTAGTGTTATGTACTCTTCTTTCATCAGAACTACCCAATCCAGATTTATCTCTTGCTTCCTTTCCTATAAAAACTCTTGCTTCAAAACCACTTGTTGCAGTCTTCAAAGGTTGAGCCTGTTTAGCTTTGGTGAATCCTGGTAGGAGTATCTTTGAAGGTTTAACATGAGCAATGTCAGAGGTTTCCTTTTCCTTATCTTTTGATATCAAGCTAACTTGAGCTATGTCAGAGGTTGCTTGCTTCACTGTCATATCAGAACTTACTACATCTTGACTCTGAACAACATGAGCCATGTCAGAGGTTGTTTGAAAAATCTTCTTTTGCATCAGAGTAAGATTAGCATCTTCTTCATCATCAATTATTTCTTCATCCATGATTGGCATATAAACCTTTACAGGTTCATCAACTTTTTCTTTGCCCTTGGGCCTTGGATCAATTTCCACTTGTTATTTGGCTTTGGTTGCCTCAGAATTTGTTATTTCCTTTATCACAATACCCTTAGGCTTTGGAAATTTCTTTTCAATAACAGAAGCTTTAGATATTGTCTTGACACCTTCTTCTTTGAGTCTAGCTTCTTCTTCCTTTAGACTCTCAAAGTCCATTCCTGGATTTTCTTTAAGAAATAACTGCTTTGAAATTTCTTCATCAAGTTCCAGATGTTCACCAGAACTTATCCTTTTACCAGTATCAGAACTTATTCTTCTCCCAGTATCAAAACTTGTTCCTTAACTTGTAATTCTAGCTTTACTTGATGAAAATCCTTTGCCTTGACCTCTACCCTTGTTAGAGTTTCCCTGGTCATGATTTCCATCATCCTTTCCTTTCAGTGTCTGAATAGATTTGCATTTGGACTTAATTACTTTCTCCCCCTTTTTGGCATCAGCAGGTAAAAGAAGAGAGACAAGCAATTCCACTGAGGATTGGATCTCATTGAGTTGATTTTGGTGAGAAGCTTGATTCTTCAGAATTTCAGCAATTTGAGTTTGTTGCTTCTCCTGAGTTTTCTCAATATAGGCAATTCTGTTAAAGGCTGGCTTGAAAAATCTGTTATTTTCAAGTTTCACATTCATATCTTGTTGGATCAAAGTTTCTTGAATTTTATTCACCTTGGCATGAGTTGTTTGAGTGTTGACCCTGAAGGTGCCTAGTACTCAATGCAGTAACTCTCAGCTGTACCTTGAAATCATCATTTATCAGCATTTCATCAGCTTTTGCCAGATGCTCAGCAAGAATCTTTTTAGAAGGAACAAAACTAACTAGTGTTCCATTCCTTAGTCCACTCCTTTCCTCTAGGAGTTTCACTCCAAGATACTGGTGCTTCCCCTGTAACAAACTTCTTGACTAAATCAGCTTTATTAACTGTTTGTTGAGGTGCATGTCCTGATGGACCAGCTGCATCAGCATCGAAATTAGCAGCAGCTTCACCAGTAGTCTCTTCATTAGCAGCATCAGAACTTGTAGATCCTGCAATATCAGCATCCTCTGATAAAATAGCAGTATGTGAGGCTATAGAGGCTTCAACATCATCCTCTAAATTCTGATCTGCAGCCAGGTTCTGATCAACATCCAAAATTGATGTTGTTGGTGGTGTGAGTTGAATTGGTGGAGCTTCCAAGTACAAAACCTCAGGCACAATCAAGTTATGAACATCAATTTCAGTAGTTGTACCTGGTTCTTCAGTATGTACTGGATCAACTATAGGTTACATAGGAGGTATAGGCATTCTGTCTTGAGCAGTTTTTGGTTGTGTAGAAGGAAGTGATTCAATAACAGTTGGTTCCGTTGAGATCAGAGATTCCTGATCCCCTTCCTTAGTTGTTTCCACTACATCTGAATCTGACTCAACTATGTCCCTATGAGCTCTCTGTTTCTTTAATTTCTTCAATGGTGGAGACACTGTAGGAGCTTTATCATTAAAATTTAACTTTCTAAGCCTTTTGAGGGGCCTAGAACTCCCAGTTACAGTATCTTTCTGAGAAGAAACCTTCTCAGCTTCTATAACAACAGGTTCTGATATGGGAACCTGTTTCTCAGTTGTTTCCTCAAATCAACAGAATTTAATCAAAACATTCATCACAAAATAAAAATTAACAATCGATGAAGTAAAGATTAATAAATTGCAATTAAACATGCACAGTCACATAATTTGAGAAACAAAGAACAAATCTTGCAATTAAAGAAAATTTCATTGATATAACAGATGATTACATTTCATGAAATTTATCAATTACATGCAAAAATTACAAGATAGTCCTATTCTACGATTCTTAACATCAACAGCCTTAGTCCTAGTCTAAGAAGACTGACAAAGCTGACGGTGAAGAGAAACGGATGGATAACAATTAATTCTTCTTCCTACTTTCAACAAAGAGAACAGTGAGACGAATGATTTGCTCCTTCTGTTTAAGAATATGAAGATGAGCTTCTCTTTGGAAAGACAATAGATCATTTTTAATGTTCTCTGGAAGTTGAATCCAGATGACAAATGGAATGTTGTGGATAGAATATGAAGACGGAATTCCATATCGAAAGATAGTCACAGTTTCTGTGCCATAAGAGTAATACCAACTGAAATGTGTCATTGTGTGAGAGAAATGAACAGATGTGGTTTTACTGATGAATGATCAGTCATTTAAATAGGCAATGGAATACTAAGGGACGCGAGGACTGGTTAAAAATTACAAGTAAAAATAATGACCCCTCGACTCCCTAGACTGAAGTGTAATAATAACAGTCAGTAAAAGATCTAAAGCCAGAGTTGATGGGAACGAGATATAATAATAAATACTGTGCGCATGCAGTTTTTCAAGACATACATGCTAACCACTAACCCATAATGATTATGACTATTTTATCTCACATTAACCAATATTCTGTAAAAATATTATCGTTCAGGAAATGATAAAAAATAAACCAAGTAAATAAATACTGACACGTCAGCATCAGAACTTGATTATTATCAGGATTTAAAAGTCATCAGAATATGGCTCCTTAACTCGAAAAGTGAATGTTTATTCCTGTAATTCTTCATACAAATACTGATATGGTTTCATCAGAACTTAATCATCAGAACTTCCATCAGAAGTTGTCCTTGGAATTTATACAATCTGATACATAGACTGTTCATCTAAAACAACATTTATCACCACAGTAATTTTCATAATTCATATGGAGTGTAAGTGTGTGCATTAAGATAAATATCAGACAAAGAGTAAAGTCTGATTCACTTCAGTACATCTTAGAAATAAGGCATAACTAAGAACTTTACTCAAAATCTGTCATTATTCTGAAGTCTACTTTAGAATGAGTTCATGCATGAGTCCACCTCAACTATTTTGTGCTCATTTTATGCATCTTTTGAAATTCTAGTTTATAGTGGCTTCTCAATGTAAGTGAGTCACGACTGCTTATCAGAATTTATGCTGTTATCAGAGTATTTCTCCAGTAATCATAGAGTGTGAAAAGTCACCAAGAAAATTTTATTTTGCTTTTCTAATGCATATTACTTAATACCAGCAATGCACTTGGGTCTTCCCTTCCACATTTTTACTCTAGATCTCAAAGGAGTACCTGATTTTTATTTCTTTTCTTTTTCTTTTGATAAGTGAAGCTTATCAGCACTTAGTACATCCACCAGATTTACTAACGTCAGAACTTAACATATAAGAAGCATTATTCTAGTTTTTGACTTAGTAATAAGATACACAAAGTAAACTTTGTTGGATTTTTAATCGCAGCGGGGCATGGTAAAACACTTTTACACATATAAAATCCAAATAAAAGCATATAAATCGTGGTAAAAATGTGGGGATCGATTACTAACCTTTAATATGCGATCCAAAAGCAACGATCGGAGATCCTTAGCAGTTGCTCCTCAAACGTGAAGCACTCCACCGATATCCACCAAGAAAACGACGTTAAGGAGGAGGAGGAGGTGGAATGAATTTGGTTTTCTAAAACTTTTGGGTTTTTGGGTTCGAATAAAATATAGGGTCTATAATAGTATATTTATAGGCAAAATTTTCAGCTGAAATTTTCCCATAAATATTATTATTATCCCATTTATTATTCTCATTAATAATTAAAACACCTTTTAATTATTAATCCTTTTTCTAAACACTTTAGAAATAATTCTCTCTCTTGATTTAATTTCCAAAAATTAAATCCTTAATTAATAATATTAAGAACTTTTCTTAATTAATTTATAATCAATTAAATCTCATTTAATCAATTATTAAATTTGCCAATTAATTATTTATTTCACAAATAAATAATTTTTAGCCATTACTAATTAAATCCTCCACCATTAAATCATTCTCTTTTTATGGTGTGACCCTGTAGGTTCAATATTAAGCCGGTAGTAGAAATAAATAATAATAAAACTATTTTATTATTATTTATATAAATTTTCTAATTTATTAAATATGATTAATTAATTAATCACATTTATTCTACATCGTGAGGGATACTTCTCAGCATATCGCGACTATCCGGATAATATGAATTCACTGCTTAGAATACCAAGAACTTATTCAGTGAATAGTTACCGTACAATAAACTCTTTCTACCCTACAATGTCCCGATTAAATACAAGGCATGGATCTCGTGTCAAGCCTATCTAATTTAATCACTTGCTTACCATTTACTATGCGTAGTTCTATGCAAATTAGAAACTCCTTTCTAATTTCATTCACTCTGGCCAGAGATTCCTGAACTAGCATAAGTGGATCAGCCTTGAACATTCGCTTCCTTCACTGGAAGGGGTAGATCCTTTATTGATCATACACTATCTTCGTGTACAAATTCCTATACCCAGTAGAGCCCTAATAATTGTCCCTGGAGACTAAGAACTAAACCAAAGCATAGTTCAGTGTACACAAGATGACTATGATGACCTCAAGTCTAAGGATACTTGTACAACTATCACTATGTGAACAACTACTGACACGTGAGTGAACTCCATCAGTTGTTCAGCTGTGCGAGTCATGTTCAGTGAACTTATTCTATAATAAGTACCTACATACTAGCTATAGTGTCACCACACAAATGTCTATGAGAACAGACATCCTTCATAATGAAGCTAGCATAGTATGTACCGATCTATGCGGATTATTAATTACCAGTTAGTAATCCTATGACCAGGAACTATTTAAGTTTAGAGTTATCATCTTTTAGGTCTCACTATTATGATCTCATCATAATCCATAAAAAGCTTTACTCTAAACTATGGTATATCTTATTTAAACACTTAAATAGATAAAGCCCGTAATAAAAACAAAACAAGTCTTTTATTAATATCAATGGAATTAAAACAGATTACATAAAAGGTTATTCCTAAATCCTAATACATGATTGGACTTAGGACATATTCCTTTCAAACTTAACTAAGCTCAATATCAGAATTTGCTTCTGTTAAACGATTTCAACATAAACAATTACTTCAAACATGGGATCTTCAGTATATTAAAGACTACTAGGTCAGCATCTAGCACAGTTATCCTCATTGGATTGAATAGTCACAGAAACATTCATATTACTATCAGAGTTTAGAAATTCACATCAGACAACAATCAACACTTAAGCAAATTTCAATTTAAGCACAGAATACACAAAGATAGTAATATCAGTAAATACTGATCATAAAATCTGATGTATCACAACATAAACTAAGCAGATTTAGAGAAAGAACCTGAAACCATTCCAAGTTCATTTACCGATCTTGTAAAAGTAGCTTCACACAGTGGTTTTGTGAAGATATCTTCTAGTTGTTGATCTGTTGGAACAAAATGCAATTCCACTGTACCTTCATCCACATGTTCCCGTATGAAGTGGTACCTACTGCTGATGTGCTTTGTCATTGAGTGTTGAACTGGATTACCTGTCATAGCAATAGCACTTTGATTATCACAGTAAATAGGGATTTTAAAAAATTATAACCCATAATCCAGTAACTGATTCTTCATCCAAAGAATCTGTGCACAACAGCTTCCTGCAGCAATGTATTCTGCTTCTGCAGTTGTTGTGGAAATTGACTTATGTTTCTTGCTAAACCAAGAAACTAATCTGCCTCCAAGAAATTGGCAGCTTCCATTTGTGCTTTTCCTGTCAATTTTGCATCCTGCAAAATCTGCATCTGAGTAACCTATTAGCTTAAAGTCTGATTCTCTAGGATACCATAATCCCAGATCAGTTGTACCCTTAAGGTACTTGAAAATTCTTTTCATAGCTGTTAAGTGAGGTTCTCTTGGATCTGCTTGAAATCTTGTACAAAGACAGGTAGCATACATATAATCAGGTCTACTTGCAGTTAGATAGAGTAGAGAGCCAATCATACCTCTGTAATCAGTAATATCTACTGATTTACCAGTATCCTTATCCAACTTAGTTGCAGTGGCCATAGGAGTGGATGCACTTGAACAATCTTGCATTCCAAACTTTTTTAACAAATTTCTGGTGTACTTAGATTGACAAATAAAAGTTCCTTCTTCATTCTGCTTGACTTGAAGGCCCAGAAAATAGTTAAGTTCTCCCATCATACTCATTTGATATCTTGACTGCATCAGCTTGGCAAACTTCTTACAAAGTATGTCATTTATAGAACCAAAAATGATATCATCAACATATATTTGCACCAAAAGTAAGTCATTTCCATAATAGAGGTATAATAGTGTTTTGTCAATAGTCCCTCTATTAAATCCACTTTCCAGAAGAAACTGAGCTAAAGTCTCATACCATGCTCTTGGAGCTTGCTTAAGGCCATAAAGTGTTTTATCAAGCCGGTAGACATGATTGGGAAATTTAGGATCTACAAAGCCTGGAGGTTGTTCCACATATACCTCTTCTTCCAATTCTCCATTGAGAAAAGCACTTTTCACATCCATTTGAAAGACTTTAAACTTCTTGTGAGCAGCATAAGCCAAAAATATCCTTATGGCTTCCAATCTAGCAACTGGTGCAAATGTTTCATCATAATCAACACCCTCATGTTGAGAGTATCCTTTTGCAACCAGCCTTGCTTTGTTCCTTGTAATTATGCCATCACTGTCAGTTTTGTTTCTGAACACCCACTTTGTACCAACAACAGACCTGTTCTTTGGTCTTGGCACTAGGGTCCAGACTTTATTTCTTTCAAATTCATTTAACTCTTCTTGCATTGCTTGCACCCAATCAGCATTTTGAAGAGCTTCTTCCACTTTCTTTAGTTCAGTCTGAGAAAGAAAAGAATGATAGAGACATTCATTTGATATAACTGTTCTAGTTCTGACACCTGTATCAGGATTTCCAATAATTAAGTCAGGTGTATGTGCTTTAGTCCACTTCCTTGCAGATGGAAGGTTCTCTCTAGAACTGGATGCTCCCCCATTATCCATGCTGTCTCCATCAACATTTTCTGATGCTCCCCCTAAAATTATGCTCTCTGAGTTGGATCCTTCAGAATTTGAGTTTCCAGAAATATCAGAACATGAGTTTCCAGAATTATCAGAACTTGGCGCATCAGAACTTGACGAATCAGAACTTGAAGAGCCTATTGTAGATTCTGATGCTTCTTGAAATGTGGTTGGATCTTCAGTATGCTCCCCCTGCACAGGTGCATCTTCCTTAGGCATAGTCACTACAGTTTCAATGACATTAGAGTTTAATCCATCAGAGTTTGCAGTATTAGGATTTAGATTGTCAGGATTTACAGAATCAGAATTTAAAACTTCATTCTCAAATCTCAGCTGATCATGATCATTGAAATCTTCAAGTCCAGTAGTCTTCTTATCATCAAAAGAGACATTGATAGATTCCATGACAACCTTTGTTCTTAAATTGTAGACTCTGAAGGCTTTTGTGGAAAGTGGATATCCTATAAAAATTCCTTCATCAGCTTTTAGATCAAATTTGGATAGCTGTTCGGGATGAGTCTTAAGAACAAAACACTTGCATCCAAATACATAAAAATACTTCAGATTTGGCTTCCTTTTCTTCACCATCTCATATGGTGTTTTCCATGCTTGTTGATAAGTGTTGCATTCTGAGTAAAACAAGCAGTCTGCACAGCTTCAGCCCAAAAGTAGGTTGGCAACTTTGCTTCATCAAGCATAGTTCATGTAGCTTTAATAAGAGTTCTATTCTTTCTCTCAACAACTTCATTTTGTTGTGGAGTTCCAGGAGTAGAGAATTCCTGCTTGATTCCATGGTCTTTGCAGAACTCTTCCATTGTCAAATTCTTGAACTCGGTGCCATTATCACTTCTTTGTTTAGCCTTCTGACATGAATCACAAAGGCCATCAGGAGCAAATACTGATTTTGGCAGTCCTCTCACAAGATCTTTCTTGACTAGTTCATTTATATTGTTAAAATTTAAATGAGAGAGTTTCTTATGCCAATTCCAGCTTTCTTCAATAGATGCTCTACTTAACGGACAGATTGCAGAACCATCAGTACTTGTTGAAAGCTTGGCTTCATAAATGTTACATGCCTATACCCTTTTAGAACAACTTTGCCTGTAGATTTGCTTATAACTTCGCAGTGTTCTTCAAAGAAATCCACATGATAACCTCTGTCACAGATTTGACTCACACTTAGAAGATTGTGTTTAAGTCCTGAGACAAGAGCTACTATTTCAATGATGACATTCCCAAGATTTATATTGCCATATCCCAGAGTTTTCCCATGTCGCCATCTCCATAAGAAACTCCTGGGCCAGCTTTCTCCACAAAGTCTGATAGCAGGGCTTTATTTCCAGTCATATGTCATGAACATCCACTGTCCAGAACTAGGATGTTTTTCATGTTGCCCTGCAATCACAAAGACCACTAATGGTTAGTTTTAAGGACCCAGACTTGCTTGGATCCTTTGGCCTTTGTAAGTTTGTTAGCATTTGCAGCGGATTTAATTTCAGAGTTTATGCTAACATCCTGTTTATTAGAGTTTATATCATACTTTGCATCAGACTTTATACTAGAAGGAATAATACTAACTTTCTTCAAAGAAGGTTTTATTTGATAATAATCATAGTACAGACTATGATATTTGTAACACCCCCAGATCCGGGGTCGGGGATTCGGGTCGTCACGGTCTTTCTTTCCACAATATCACTTCACTTAATTAATAACAACTAACCTTATGCTGTGACCCCACACTAACACATACCACAACCCGTTATAGTCTCAGAGATGAAATTTAAATAAGTACAAGTATTTGAATCCACAATTTAAAAGTTATTACAACCCAAAATGATTACTTGATAAATTTACAGTTAATTGCCATTATCTGCCACAAGTTATAATTATACATAATTGATTCTCAAAAGTAGATGGTCTGATCTACAATAGATCTACCTCTGCAGCTATAGCAGCTACAACATCAACGGGAAGACGCGGGACGCTTCCCACGCGCTTGCGCTGGGTCTGCTGGAGTCTGGCCATCTTTCCTAACTGTTGTTGTGTGATGAAGAAATAAAGCAAGGGTGAGCAGCAAGCCCACCAAAATAATATGTATAAAGATTAACAATATATGAGCCTTCTCATAGCACTCATGAAAGTCTTGGTCAAAAGAAATGAACCAAGTTGATATCTTAATGCGATGAAGTCGCAAAATATTCAGTATATATATATATATACTTTTCAAAATATGGGAAGTCCTCTTCCATGCATAATATACACAGAGTTCCAGTGTATAACTGTATAAAAATATCGTTGCAAGGTGATCTCATATATTTAACCTTGTCTCAACGTTTTTCTGAAAATCTTTGTCATGCATAAGATAATCATTTACTAGATATAAGTTTAAAAGATGAAGTTATAAGGTACTCCAATATACTTATATCTTTCCCAAATACTACTTGAACTACCCCCGTTCAAGTTATAATCAGTTTCAAAGGTTCATCACATAGATGAGACTACAAGACAAGATTTGAATAGATTCAATCTTTGAATATCATTATAAATAATGAAGTTACGAGATACTTCATTAAGTCCCGATATATAAATATATTCATATATATCTCCCATACATTTCCTGAAAACCTCTGTCATGTAAAGTATGAACAGAGTTGCAATATCCAATGAATTTGGAAGGAAAAGAATTTTGGCATAAACCAGATATCTTGCTGATCAGGCAAAGATACCAATAAGTAACCTTTTCTACTAGTAGATGGATGAATCCCCCACCGGTCATCACCCTGGCCTCATAAGGACCTTGTGTTGGACCGCCACCCGGCCTCTTACGCGTTGATGGACTGCCACCCAGCCACTTACACAATAATAGACCGTACCCCGGCCTGTCGCTTATGCCGACTCAATTAGATGGGCTTACTTCCCGAACATTGGGCAAGTAATCAATTCATTTACCAAAACTGCAACCTCGTTGCGAATATAAAATACACCATAGAGCCGGATTCCCCAGGTTTTGAGCGAGTATTTAAATCCCCTTAAAAAAGGAAGATCTTAAATATAAAAATGAGTTTTGGGATCCGCTCTAACTTTAAAAATCATTTTGAAGACTCGAAAACACTTTATAGAGTGTTTGGAGTAAAGCTGATTTAATGAAGTAAATCAGTCCCCAGAATATTTAGAAAATTACTGAATATTATTATTTAAATAATATTCCTATAAAGAATAATCTTTATAAAAATAATTGAAGTAGAAGTATTAAAACTTATACTTGAAACGAGTATTAAATAACCAAAGATATACTTATATGAAAGTATTATCTTTATTTGAATAATCGAAAATAAGTTTGATTATTGACATCTTATTCTTTAATAAAATAAAGAATATACCTCAACAAATAATCGGAGTCATAGATCCTCAAATGAATATTCAAATAATATTCAATAAATAATATAAACTGAGTCATAAGCCTTCGAATGAATATTCAAATAATATTCAAATAAATAACAAAAGGAGTCATACGCCTTCGAATAATATTCGAAATAATATTCAATAATAAAATAAAGTTAAAGTTATCGAATAAACCTTATTCGATTAATAGTTTTGAAAACTATGACCATATATATATATATAAGTGTATATATATATATATATATTTATATCCATATATATACAAAATCTACTCGGGATCCTCGACTCCCGGTTTTAGAAAATATTTTCACCTTTGGGTCCCTATACTAAGGGTATATGCAAATTACCGCTATCCTCTAGTATAGGTATTATCAACTGAATCAACAGATATATATGGAAAGAATACGAAACAGGCATGCATATATATATACCATAGCAGCATGCTTCAATATATTGCAACATTTGCTAATTAACCAACATGCATCTATCGCAAGATAATGCAAATACATATATACATCACAACAACAGTTATAACTGGTAGAAAACTTGCCTGAGCGACTGGGGTTACGAATGGCTCGGGACGAGTCTGGTAACCTATAAACAACAAGTAAGTTGGAATTAAACCAAAGTCACTTGTAAATCTATACTTTAACTAACTTAGACTCTAACGCTTGTTTTGCGCTCACTGATTCGCTTAAGTCACTCGGGTACCCTCGGCTCCACCATTTTTAATAATTTAACCTTTACGAGTTTTAAGGCGATTCCTTCGCGAGTGTCTTACTAACTGCCTAGCACACTTACCATAAATGTTTCATACATTAATTAACCCTTTTTGGTCTTTAACCTATGTTTCAAAGTAAGGCGAGGGGAAAAGTTTCATTCGCGAAACGCCGTTACTTGAAACGGTCGTTTCTCCTAAACCGTGCATCGGAATCGAACGAACTACATATCAAAACGAAGCTCGTAACATGAGCTATCTAGACATGGCAATGGTCATAATCTAGCAGGGGGTTCTCGGGTCCTAATGTTATGCACAAAAACAGTCTAAAGAAAATCGGACGTTACGACGGCTATGTTTACGCGTTTTCCAATATTTTAAACCATTCAAAACCATCCCAAATCAACCTCAAATCCAACATACAACCAACATCCATCCTTATCACATCATAACAACCCCAACCAATTCAATTTAATCATTCATACTTATGCCTAAGCTTAACTTTAATCATACTTAAGTCCTTTTAATCAAAACCACAACATTCACCATTCCATTTCACTACCATTTCAAATCCCAAACTCTAAATCACAACAACAAGCTACAATAGCACCCTACTAATCAAAATCATCTTATAATATATAGGAATCTAGGGTTTGGAGATGGTATACCTTCCTTGAAGTGGTGGGAGGAGTTAGGAAGCCTTAAGAAGCTTTGAGAAGTCTTAGGAATGCTTGGATCTTCAAGGAAAACAAGAAAAACTTCAAGTTAAAAACTTGAAAACACTATTCATAGTCTTCTTCTTTGATTAAATGAAGAAGATGGAGAAGGAATTGATGGCTTAAACTCATGATATAGCCCTAACTAAGCATGAAGATGATTAGGGAATTAACTCACCAATTTAGGAAGCTTGGATCTTTGATTTTGAATTTCTTGCTCTTTTGAATAGTAAAAAGCCGAGAGCAAAGATGAACCATGCCTTGGTTGCTTTTTGATTTTGATGAAAAATGATTTTGCTTGGCTTGGTTGGCTTGTTTTTGTGTTTGATTTAGTTAATTACCTTGTTGCCCTTGAATTTGTGTGGTTACAAAGCCACCACACCTCCTTCCTTTTTTGTCATGCCTATATCACCTTGCACATGTCATAATGCTCCCACTTGTCCACACCTTGTGGTTTGATGATGTCACAATCCCTGGCTTCTTGTACAAGCTTGTCTCTTGGTCACTTATTTGTTTTACGGTTCGCTTATCTTTCGTTCTCGTTTATCGTTTGAGGGATCATACCCGGGATCTTATTACTTAGGTTCCCTTAACCTTTCTCAATATATTATATTCCTTTTATGATCCTCTCCTATAATCCTTTAATTTAAATCCTTTTTATCCTGTTACCTTTTTCTCAATTCTTTCCGTATCTAGTGGATTTCCGGGAAAAATTAAAGTGTTCGGAATTGGATTCTGACGATCTTTACATACACTTATATACCATATAGAGTACTAATAATATCCCAGAAGATCAATAACAGAACCCCTACATAGTGTGGCATGAAAAGTTTTCTCATTCAGCAAAAACACTATTCATAAGGGTTTCAAAATCTCCAAAAATTGGGGTTATTACAGTCTCCCCTCCTTAAAAGGATTCCGTCCCGGAATCAGATAGAAAACAGTTGGGGATGCTTTTCTAGCATTGTGCCTTCTAACTCTCTAGTCAATTTTCCACATTGTGGTCCTACCACCAACTCTGCCTAGTTTGATAATCCTTCACCTAAGCACTTGTTCCTTTTTCAATCTATAACCCTTCCTGGTTGCTCCATATAGGTTACGTCTGGTTGCATGTCTATGCGCTCCTATGCCCCTATTTATCTGGCATCCGAATTACCCTTTCTTAACATTGATACGTGAAACGCGTTATGACTCGCTACATGTTCTGGGATAAGGCTAGCTCATATGCTAACTTCCCAATACTCCTTAATATATCCAAGGGTCCAACAATTGGTGGACTTAGCTTTCCTTTCTTTCCGAATCTCATTAATTCTTTTCAAGGGAATACTTTTAACAAGCCTCCTTCCTATTCTTTGTCCTTTCGGGTCAAATCGACATACTTCTTATGTCCTTCCTGGCTACTACCAGTCGTCCTCTGATTAGATCTATTATATCCTTGGTCCTTTGGACTACTGCGGGTCCGAGCATCTTGTGCTCTACAACTTCATCCTAACGTAAGGGAGATCGACATTGTCTTCCCTCAAGGATCTCATAAGGCGATACCTCAATACTGACATATGATCTATTATCGTAAGATAACTTAATCCGCGTTAAGTGATCATTCCAAATTCTTTCAAGTCTATTGCACAGACTCTCATTATAGCTTTTATCATTAGAACTTTTGCTTCTCAATACCCATTCTTTTCCAGTTCGTAATTGCTACTACCTTCCGTTCCTAATATTATACGGGTTATACTTTTGCTCGTTAGCGTTCTATAACCTTTTAATAACCACGTCAACCTTAGTATCACGAATGTGTTTCCATTTCGCATACTACCACCACTTTATTACTCCTTTTTCAGTTGTTTCTATTTTCCAAAATTTGATCAATCAAATAGAAGTAAAGGAATTTGTTGAGAGATCACTATGATCATGAACACTTGTTATATCGCATAGTTAGTACAGAAGGTGGCCAGCCTTTAGTACTTGACAAGCAATTAAACAACATGTGGTATCCTACTAGGCTTCTATCACAAAGATAGATAGTCATTCGGCAATACCTCCCCTTCTGGAAGGGTTGTTCTTCTCAGCTTACATGAAATAAAAAGAAGAGAAAAGAACGAACTGAAGAGAATTGTATATATGAAAAAATATACTGCCACAAAATATCTGGCTTGGAACCTACCTCTGAACTATAGAGGTTTGTCATAGGAGAACAAAACATATACGTATTTATATCAGCATCAAACATTATAGCCTCGTATTTCCCATGCCTAAATATTTTCGCTATCCCGTCCATCATTCTATGGACCCACACTCTTCCTCGAGCTTATACATAATCACCTTTGAAACTCCCTCGACATCGAAAATCGAATCTGGGATCTCATTCTATACATCATCGTTACTAGAATTCTATGCTTGCACCGCAACCTTCCTCGTATAATAATACGACTCTCTATTGATAAGAAAGAATAATTATTCACTAGGTAGATACTCTACTTAATTAGTCTATCAATGATAACTTATACACTACCACGACCCGATTAGTGGTACTCAATCTCAACACCCATTCCAATACAACTCTCACGGTTGTAATCAGCTCAATACTCGCAGAATCATTGCTGCCTTACTATGGTCCACCACTGACCTACTGTCGTCATTCATTTTCCATGAAGTCTTAATAGCTAACCATACGGAGTCCATACATATCGTATCAAATCCTTCTAAGGAGGTAACATAATCACCATTCATGATTCATGGAGTACACTCCTGATCCTGACATACATACATGACATGAAGCATATAAAATTGCAGAAGAGTTTCAATCAAAGCACCGATAGCAGGTTAATACCATTCTTAATCATATGCCTTCAATAGAAGACTTAACTCAAAGGTTTGTTTGGTCCTTTTTGAAACATGGTCCTGACTTATCTCAAGATAGGACCTTCAAAGATAGATAGCCCGTTCATGGCGATTACACAAATTAAACCTTTACCAACTACTATTACGGTTGGGTATTGCACAGTCATCAGAAGGAATATCAATCTTCCAAACCATAATTCAACCTTCACATTTTTAACCATCATCACTGTATTCTTTTGGCACACGCGCCTATAATTATCCACTTACCTTTAAAGTGTCGGCCACCTCTTTGGCCTTTCCTGATAGTAAAATTTCCTTACAGTCAATGTCATTTTAACCACCTCCAAATAAATTTTCTACCTTATTTTCGATCAATGCTTGAGTGAAGATGTTTTCCTTAAAATCAGATGGGAAAAAAAATATCACCATTTTTCCATAAGTTATTGCCTCAGTCTTTAGAGGCTAATCACTGTCAAGACTGAATCTCAATCATACTTAACACATTTTTTTTTATCTTAAGTCCTAATTGCCCTGAACAATTTCGACCATTACTGGTTCGATCCATACTTTCTCGTGGTTTAACACGTGCCCCACTTGGCATCATTATAATTACGTCATATTTCCTTTATCCACATTTCTATTCTTGAGAATTTTGAATATTACCTTTTTCCTTATAAAACCTCTAAGGTTATCCTTCAATCGTTCCTCCTGTATTCCCTAGATATAGGGCATATCACAATACCATTTACTAATAGTAGAACCATTGTCTATATACTTCTGCAAAATTTCTCCACTGATTCTTAAAGGTTGTTGTTACCTTAACCCTTTCACAATCATACTGTCAAAACTCATACTATCCCTATTAAGGGTGACATGCCAACCTTTATGCAGTCCCCTAGGATTCATTTTAAGTTACCAATGTTCTATCCTATTCCACCTTTAAAAGGTATCTGCATCCTTCCACGAATAAATCAAGTCATATATCCTTGATAGATTATCATATTCATCATTCCCACCTCGATAGTCTATACCTAACTTCATAATAGCATCCTTATTCATATTGAGGTCAATCCATATGGCCTCCAAAAGATAACAACGGTTATCCGCTTGTCTTGCCTAATTTGGTAACGATAACAAGGATGTTCTGGAAGATATTGGTCGTGTTCAACGTGAACTTCTTCTTAATAATTCCTTATTTACTTTTGTTGTTTATCTCAACAGTCACCTCAATGTTGGGATATCTTTCATACCTGGCGTCTCCCTTTCTGGGTATCAAGCCACCGGTCTTATATTTCACCTTCTTGAAGGTCACTTCCTTCATCCAATTTTTCCTAATTTCTTACTTCCTTATCCCCTTAGTCTATCCGCGTCTCATTATTTATCCTTCGAATTATCTCAAGGTTTCCTTGAATCCTCCCAACTTACAGGGGATAAACTATATGTATCTCTTATGCCCTCAACCATCAATTTTAACTTATGGTGAATCACCCTCATCCTGACGAATGCATACTTTTCTATTTCTATTGCTACGAGTCGTTAGGGTTTCCTCATACCCAACTCCCTTATCATACCTCAAACTCTATTACCGTTATATTCCTTTCCACTTCAATCAATTTTTTTTTTCTCTTATCATTATTTCATGAACCAACACAACATAAGCATTGATTTCAAACATCCCGTCATTCTGGATTCGTGTCCTTAGAACGAATCTTGACAACTTTTACAAATTAAATTCATAATTCATCATACTCGTCTGCCTTTGTTCTGGCTCTAAAGCTTTTACACTCTCTCCATAACCTTGGGAATTACTTTCCCGAAAACAATTGGCTGAACTTTAATCAGTTTATCATAACCTCTGGCTCCGTGTCTTTCTTGGTCTTTCACCAGCGGGTGGCCTCTCTCTTAGGAGGATAAGTGACAAAACAGTCCTTTGTGGTTCGTCAATCATTTAGAATCTCAAATAATTCATCTATTTCCTTTAGCCAGGCTCTTGCCTCGGCTGGGTCAGCTTGTTCCATGGAACTCTGAGAGCTTAGCGACTTAAAGGTCCTGAAAGAATTTCTCACCGCACTGTCTCCTCAGGGTGGTGGTTGGGGATAATAGTCTAAGTTCTTTTTAGACAGGTCCATGAATTGCCGTATAGGAGTACCGTCTCGGGTCTCCTTTCCTTACTCGACTTTCTGTTTCCTTAGTATGAAATGTTTCATCCTACTCCCCATAATTGGGGTCATCTTTTAATTTAAAATCCTCATTTTCCACTCCATTATGTCATGGGTTCCTTCTATCTTGATGGCGACCTCCCTGACTATCACGTTCAGGGTTTGCTCTAAATCTTATTCCTCAAACTATGGCTCTCATCTAAGTTCTCATCCTTACGCTCTTGAACTTTCGGAACCCAAATTCTATAGGAATACCTCATTATTTCCTTATCATCTTTCTCGATATTAATCTTTTATCTAATTGTTGGCTCTCTGCCTTCATTCATAACTTTTTCTGGCACAATATGATCTTTTCCAATAATTCGGGCTGTATTGCAATCTCAAACAGCTTTTCGGTACCGGCTCCGTTTACCTTCACTTCTATTTCCATTTTCTCAAAATCTCTTATAAACTCTCCAAAAGACATTATCATCTTGAGTCTCTCCTTTTTACTAAGGGCATCAGCCACCATATTGGCTTTCCCCGAATGATAAAGAATCTCCCAATCATTATTCTTGATTAGCTCTAACTGCCTCCTCTGGCATATGTTGAGCTCTTTCTACGTGAAAATGTACTAGAGCACTTATGGCTTAGGTAATTCTCGCACTTCCCTCCATACAAGTAGTGCCTCCAATCTTTAGGGTAAAACTATTGCCACGAGCCTAAGCTCATGGGCGGGGATATCGAATTTCATATTACCTTAATTATCTTGACATGTACGCGATTACCTTACCGTGCTGCATAAGCACGCACCCTAAGCCCTTGTGCGAAGCGTTACTACACTTCACAAAATCTCCTTTTCCATCCGGCAACGCCAGCATAGGGGCCATCACCAACCTCTGCTTCAGTTCTTGAAAGCTGTTCTCGCATTTCTCTGTCCATTCAAACTTCTCAGTCTTACGAGTAAGCCGCGTTAAAGGGGCTACTATCTTTACAACTTGAACGAACCTCCTGTAGTGACCGGCCAATCCTACCTCTGGTAGTCGACCTAACCATGGTCATCAATTCATCAGTGGTCCTTTATCCAATCTTGTCAGGATCCTCCATGGGATCCTCCTCAACAACTATCCCTTCTAGGACAACATCCTCAACCGCTACATCCTCAATATCAACATCATCCGGTCCTGCATTAGGACACTCTATCGGATCCACAATCCGATCTCCAATTAGTAATAAAACATCATCGCGATGTTGCTCCTCAACCTCAGGGTTCGGAGTCCCGCTACCATATACGATAACGAACTACGCTCCTATTACGATATTTATAAGGGTTCCCATAAGGGTTTTAACTGTCAGTACTACGTTAGGTAGCCCGACTATGAACTTGGCAAGAGTTCTTATTATCTTTGTGAACTTATTATCTTAACATCCCATCATCTCTGAGGTTTATAACGCTTAGCTCTGATACCATTTCTGTAACACCCCCAGATCCGGGGTCGGGGATCCGGGTCGTCACGGTCTTTCTTTCCACAATATCACTTCACTTAATTAATAACAACTAACCTTATGCTGTGACCCCACACTAACACACACCACAACCCGTTATAGTCTCAGAGATGAAATTTAAATAAGTACAAGTATTTGAATCCACAATTTAAAAGTTATTACAACCCAAAATGATTACTTGATAAATTTACAGTTAATTTCCATTATCTGCCACAAGTTATAATTATACATAATTGATTCTCAAAAGTAGATGGTCTGATCTACAATAGATCTACCTCTGCAGCTATAGCAGCTACAACATCAACGGGAAGACGCGGGACGCTTCCCACGCGCTTGCGCTGGGTCTGCTGGAGTCTGGCCATCTTTCCTAACTGTTGTTGTGTGATGAAGAAATAAAGCAAGGGTGAGCAGCAAGCCCACCAAAATAATATGTATAAAGATTAACAATATATGAGCCTTCTCATAGCACTCATGAAAGTCTTGGTCAAAAGAAATGAACCAAGTTGATATCTTAATGCGATGAAGTCGCAAAATATTCAGTATATATATATATATACTTTTCAAAATATGGGAAGTCCTCTTCCATGCATAATATACACAGAGTTCCAGTGTATAACTGTATAAAAATATCGTTGCAAGGTGATCTCATATATCTAACCTTGTCTCAACGTTTTTCTGAAAATCTTTGTCATGCATAAGATAATCATTTACTATATATAAGTTTAAAAGATGAAGTTATAAGGTACTCCAATATACTTATATCTTTCCCAAATACTACTTGAACTACCCCCGTTCAAGTTATAATCAGTTTCAAAGGTTCATCACATAGATGAGACTACAAGACAAGATTTGAATAGATTCAATCTTTGAATATCATTATAAATAATGAAGTTACGAGATACTTCATTAAGTCCCGATATATAAATATATTCATATATATCTCCCATACATTTCCTGAAAACCTCTGTCATGTAAAGTATGAACAGAGTTGCAATATCCAATGAATTTGGAAGGAAAAGAATTTTGGCATAAACCAGATATCTTGCTGATCAGGCAAAGATACCAATAAGTAACCTTTTCTACTAGTAGATGGATGAATCCTCCACCGGTCATCACCCTGGCCTCATAAGGACCTTGTGCTGAACCGCCACCCGGCCTCTTACGCGTTGATGGACTGCCACCCAGCCACTTACACAATAATAGACCGTATCCCGGCATGTCGCTTATGCCGACTCAATTAGATGGGCTTACTTCCCGAACATTGGGCAAGTAATCAATTCATTTACCAAAACTGCAACCTCGTTGCGAATATAAAATACACCATAGAGCCGGATTCCCCAGGTTTTGAGCGAGTATTTAAATCCCCTTAAAAAAGGAAGATCTTAAATATAAAAATGAGTTTTGGGATCCGCTCTAACTTTAAAAATCATTTTGAAGACTCGAAAACACTTTATAGAGTGTTTGGAGTAAAGCTGATTTAATGAAGTAAATCAGTCCCCAGAATATTTAGAAAATTACTGAATATTATTATTTAAATAATATTCCCATAAAGAATAATCTTTATAAAAATAATTGAAGTAGAAGTATTAAAACTTATACTTGAAACGAGTATTAAATAACCAAAGATATACTTATATGAAAGTATTATCTTTATTTGAATAATCGAAAATAAGTTTGATTATTGACATCTTATTCTTTAATAAAATAAAGAATATACCTCAGCAAATAATCGGAGTCATAGATCCTCAAATGAATATTCAAATAATATTCAATAAATAATATAAACTGAGTCATAAGCCTTCGAATGAATATTCAAATAATATTCAAATAAATAACAAAAGGAGTCATACGCCTTCGAATAATATTCGAAATAATATTCAATAATAAAATAAAGTTAAAGTTATCGAATAAACCTTATTCGATTAATAGTTTTGAGAACTATGACCACATATATATATATAAGTATATATATATATATATATATCCATATATATACAAAATCTACTCGGGATCCTCGACTCCCGGTTTTAGAAAATATTTTCACCTTTGGGTCCCTATACTAAGGGTATATGCAAATTACCGCTATCCTCTAGCATAGGTATTATCAACTGAATCAACAGATATATATGGAAAGAATACGAAACAGGCATGCATATATATGCCATATCAGCATGCTTCAATATATCGCAAAATTTGCTAATTAACCAACATGCATCTATCACAAGATAATGCATATACATATATTCATCACAACAACAGTTATAACGGGTAGAAAACTTGCCTGAGCGACTTGGGGTGAAAAAAGCCTCGGCACGAGTCTGGTAACCTATAAACAACAAGTAAGTTGGAATTAAACCAAAGTCACTTGTAAATCTATACTTTAACTAACTTAGACTCTAACGCTTGTTTTGCGCTCACTGATTCGCTTAAGTCACTCGGGTACCCTCGGCTCCACCATTTTTAATAATTTAACCTTTACGAGTTTTAAGGCGATTCCTTCGCGAGTGTCTTAATAACTGCCTAGCACACTTACCATAAATGTTTCATACATTAATTAACCCTTTTTGGTCTTTAACCTATGTTTCAAAGTAAGGCGAGGGGAAAAGTTTCGTTCGCGAAACGCCGTTACTTGAAACGGTCGTTTCTCCTAAACCGTGCATCGGAATCGAACGAACTACATATCAAAACGAAGCTCGTAACATGAGCTATCTAGACATGGCAATGGTCATAATCTAGCAGGGGGTTCTCGGGTCCTAATGTTATGCACAAATACAGTCTAAAGAAAATCAGACGTTATGACGGCTATGTTTACGCGTTTTCCAATATTTTAAACCATTCAAAACCATCCCAAATCAACCTCAAATCCAACATACAACCAACATCCATCCTTATCACATCATAACAACCCCAACCAATTCAATTTAATCATTCATACTTATGCCTAAGCTTAACTTTAATCATACTTAAGTCCTTTTAATCAAAACCACAACATTCACCATTCCATTTCACTACCATTTCAAATCCCAAACTCTAAATCACAACAACAAGCTACAATAGCACCCTACTAATCAAAATCATCTTATAATATATAGGAATCTAGGGTTTGGAGATGGTATACCTTCCTTGAAGTGGTGGGAGGAGCTAGGAAGCCTTAAGAAGCTTTGAGAAGTCTTAGGAATGCTTGGATCTTCAAGGAAAACAAGAAAAACTTCAAGTTAAAAACTTGAAAACACTATTCATAGTCTTCTTCTTTGATTAAATGAAGAAGATGGAGAAGGAATTGATGGCTTAAACTCATGATATAGCCCTAACTAAGCATGAAGATGATTAGGGAATTAACTCACCAATTTAGGAAGCTTGGATCTTTGATTTTGAATTTCTTGCTCTTTTGAATAGTAAAAAGCCGAGAGCAAAGATGAACCATGCCTTGGTTGCTTTTTAATTTTGATGAAAAATGATTTTGCTTGGCTTGGTTGGCTTGTTTTTGTGTTTGATTTAGTTAATTACCTTGTTGCCCTTGAATTTGTGTGGTTACAAAGCCACCACACCTCCTTCCTTTTTTGTCATGCCTATATCACCTTGCACATGTCATAATGCTCCCACTTGTCCACACCTTGTGGTTTGATGATGTCACAATCCCTGGCTTCTTGTACAAGCTTGTCTCTTGGCACTTATTTGTTTTACGGTTCGCTTATCTTTCGTTCTCGTTTATCGTTTGAGGGATCATACCCGGGATCTTATTACTTAGGTTCCCTTAACCTTTCTCAATATATTATATTCCTTTTATGATCCTCTCCTATAATCCTTTAATTTAAATCCTTTTTATCCTGTTACCTTTTTCTCAATTCTTTCCGTATCTAGTGGATTTCCGGGAAAAATTAAAGTGTTCGGAATTGGATTCTGACGATCTTTACATACACTTATATACCATATAGAGTACTAATAATATCCCAGAAGATCAATAACAGAACCCCTACATAGTGTGGCATGAAAAGTTTTCTCATTCAGCAAAAACACTATTCATAAGGGTTTCAAAATCTCCAAAAATTGGGGTTATTACAATATTCCTTACAAGTATAAATGGAATGCCATAAACTACCACAATGAAAACAAGGATTTTGTGGCTTAAACCTAACATACTGACTCTTAACTCCTGACTTAGAAGGTAAGGAGTTTATATTCTTATTCTTCCTGCAAAAAGAAGCCGGATGGTTAGGGTTTCCACAGTTATAACATTTCTTTCTAGGAGCATTAGGAACAGGCATATAATTGTTGCTTTTATTCACACCTTCCTTTCCATTCCTATTTTTCCTAGCTTACTTTACCTTGTTGACATTCCTAATCTCTTTCAGCTTATGCTTAAGCTGCTTCTTTATCATTAAGCCTATGTTTACTTGAGCTGGTATATCCTGTTCTAATTTGTCAGAAGTTGACTTCTCCTTAACTTCTGTCACAGACTCTTTCATCTTTTCAGAATCAGACTTTACAGTTTTTGCTACAAACTTAACAGGATTTACCTTTTGCTTAGCAGTCTGCTTAACAACAATTGGCTCAATTTGTTCAGTTCCTTTTTCACTTTTATCATCTCCATAACCTAAGCCCTCTTTCCAGTTTCCACTACTTAATAAATTCTGAGTTGATCTGCCAGAGTTAGTCCAAGTTTTGATAATCTCTCTTTCTTTTTCTAAGTCAGCTTTTAGAGATTCATTCAGTTTTAACACTTCATCTCTAACATATAAAGCATCATCTTTTTCTTTCTTAGTTTGATGAAGAACAACTAACTCCTTTTCTAAATAATCATTTCTCTTTTTATAAGCAGAATTTTCAGATGTTAATCTTTCACATGTTAAAGTCTGATCTCTATAACTAATAAACATGGTTTTAAGATATAATCTCAACTCAGTAATATCATCAGTATGAAAAGCATAAGTAGTTTGAGGTACCTTCAATTCAGCAGTTTCAGGGCTGCTATCAGCATTTGCCATCAAGGCATAGTTCACCTCATCTTCAGAATCTGAAGTGTCTGTCCAGCTTTTCTTCTTTGTGACAAGTGCCTTTCCTTTGTCACTTTTTCCTTTCTTGCATTCAGGAGATATGTGGCCTCTTTCAGCACAATTGTAGCATTTGACATTTGAGTTATATCCTCTATCAGACTTTCCTCCCTTGCCTTCAGACTTTCTGGACCCTTTCTTATCAGAACTTAAACCTTTCCTGGAAAACTTCTTTCCCTTTCTGAATTTCTTGTAGGCTATCTTTATGATACCCTTCACCATAAGAGCACACAATTTCACCATCTCTTCATCAGCATCCATTTTAGATAAGCTTTTAGTTTCTGAATCATCATTATCAGAATATGATGACTCTGAATCAGACTTTATAATGAGAGCCTTTCCTTTGCCCCTCTTTGAGGTAACAACTTTAAAAATTCCTCCTCAGCCTTAAGAGCAACTGTCCTTGACTTTCTTCCATGCCTCTTGCTCCTTTAATCCATCTCAAGTTCATAAGTCTTGAGCATACCATAAATTTCATCAAAAGTAGTTTCAGTAAGGTCATAGTTGTCTCTTATGGTAGTAGACTTCAAATCCCAAATTTCAGGAAGAGCTAAAAGGAATTTTAGATATGAATCTTCAAGATCATATTCCTTGTCCACCAGTGACAGATCATTCAAGAGTTTGACAAACCTATCATATAAGTCAGTTAATGACTCATCAGCTTTTGAGTCAAAGTGCTCATACTCTTGAGTGAGTATAGTCATCCTGTTCTTCTTGATTGCATCAGTACCCTGGCATCTTGTCTCCAGAGCATCCCATATCTCTTTTATAGTCTTGCAATGTATTACCCTGTTTGACATGACATTATTAATGGCACTATGCAGCAAATGCCTTACCTTTGCGTCCTTGGCAATAAATGAGATGTCTTTAGCTGTGTACTCACCTTTTTCCTTTGGTATGGTCTTTGCTAGTTGATCAGCAACTACAACAGGGAGCTTGGTAGGCTTATGTAGTCCTTCATTAATTCTGTCAAAGTATTCTGGATCTGTAGCTTCCAGAAGCATAGCCATCTTCACTTTCCATATGGGATACTCAGAAGGCCTCAGTATGGGAACCCTAATAGTCTCATATCGACTATGGGTTTGATTCTTTTGAGTTTCTTCAGCTTTGGTGGGCTTGGTTGGAGTTTGTGCTTCTTCAGACATGATTGTTTGGATCTTTACTGTATGTGTGTTAACAGATAAGCTCTGATACCACTTGTCAGGTCACACAACACTGTAGAAGGGGGTTGAATATAGTGTTACTATAATCAAATCGATTTTGAACACAAGTAACAGTAAACAGATATATTCAATATGATAAACTCTGTTACAATGGAACTGTTATCTCTCAGTGATGAACAAATATCACTAAGAGCTGCTAGGTTACAATGTATAATCTTCTCGATAATGATAACACATATAGTGTAAACCCTAAGTCTGTGTTTATATAGTACACAGTTACAAGATAACTTCTAATTGATATGGAATATAATTCTGTCTCCTAAAATATATCAATCAGATATCTTTTACAAGTCTTCCAGTCTTCCAACTTTTTCCATGCATATCTTCTTTTGTTTTAGTCTCGATCTTCTACTGTAAATTAGCTTCCTTCCTTATATGAAAGTCTTCCCGCACTTAAGTTCTGATATGACCTTAAGTTCTGATATTAAGTTCTGACTTCCAGTAAGTCCTGATTTCAGTAAGTCCTGATATGACCTGTTTGTTAAGATCTGAAAACTAAACATGAATCATATTAGACATGACATCTCAAATATATCTAACATCTGAATTATGTATGTAGTACTTGAGTCTATAAAAAGGTTAAAAATTAGACTGGAGTATTTTTCAGTAAACAGTCTCAAGCCCAGGAATAAACTCTGGAAGAAGATCAAGCAAAGATCATGCCTTAGAGAAAAGATGAAGAAGCTTAGAGTTGAATAAATCTGTTTTATGAAAAATATTCTAAGTCAAGATATCGACAAGTCACATATCAAGTTATATAGAGAAGTCATTCGAGAACTCCAGAATAACTTATCGAGAAGTCCAAAATGACTTATAGAGAAGTCTCAAATATATTGACAAGTCAAATAAAGATGTGAAGGTTGGAGATATCGACAAGTCAATTTATCATTAGAGATCTCAGAGATATCGACAAGTCAAGATTTATACATAGATCTCAGAGATACCGATAAGTCATTTTTACATATAGAGAACTCAGAGATATCGATAAGTCAAATAAAGATGTGAAGATTGGAGATATCGACAAGTCAAGTTATCATTAAAGATCTCAGAGATATCTACAAGTCAAAACACATATAGATGTGATGGCCTCAACCCCGGGGTCAGGAGTTGACATCATCAACAACAACCATAAGATAAACAATTCAATAATAGGATATAACTTCGACCCCTTTACCAAGATCTTTGCCAGGTTTAAGTATAATTTAGGTTATAACTAATACAAACCAACTTACAACAATCATCCTGACGCAACTAACTTAACACAACAACTCAACAGACCACCCTTGGTCCAAACTACCATCTCAGAGGAGTCTGACACGAAGGAAACTAGAACTCTGCCCTGACTACCACAGAAGAATCTCCTAGGCATCTGCAATACATATATAAAACATTCTGCAAGGGTGAGCAATAAATTGCTCAGCAGTACCACTATATGAATAACAAGTAAAACAGTTTATAATAAAACAGTTATAGGAACAGAAATTATACCTCGTTTGCAAAACATGTCAAACATTCATAAACTGGATACTCAAAACTAGCATGCTTTCAACGAAACAAATGTAGTAGTGTACTGTGTACAAATACCAGAGTTTAATTCTAGCATGCCATTTTCATTTCCAAATCCATTGTATAACTCACTTCTTTCGTTACGAGAATCACAAAGCCAAATCAGATACGTACGGATATATGAAGACAGCTGATCAGGCTATCAACACCAGACGGCTCTAACTGCCATCCCATTTAACTGTTCCGGAACTCAGAGACTAGCTAGGTCTCTGACCTGCTGGACTAATCGGTTATAGGGTGCGCGCAACCGAATTAGCCTCTTACGCCACCTAAATAGGCCTACTTTGGCCCCAATGTATCCCATATCTGACCGTTTTATCCAATTTTCAAAATACTTGTACCTATCTCATTTCAAAATCATTCATTTTACCAGCACACATATAAAATCCAGTTCGCAAATCATTTCATTCGAGATAAGTACCTTTTGAAGTAACTTTTCCCCAAAACAAGTTGAAAACAGTGATTTATAACTACAGGGGATACGTAACTTAAAATATTTCTGTTCCATTACGAGAATTAAACATTTAGCTATTCATACGTACTAAACCATAAAAGAATGGTTAGGGGTACTTGCAGAGCTTTACAACTAATACCGATTGTCCATGGACTGACTTGGACGCTCGGCTTTATCACCTTACTAGCAAACTATCATGGATCCGACTTTGACACTCAGGTCCTTCGCTTTGAATCTGCTGAGCTCGTCAACTGATCACTAGGTTATCTTTAATCCATTATCTTTAGCCCAACACCACTTTTCGAGTCATTCGACTAACACCCAAAGGGTCAAACTTTTCTATGTTAGACGTCTAGGTATGCTTGACATATCCTCGCTAACAATTCTACCCATTCAATATCAAATCTCGACTCGAACTTTATATGTACTATTATAATACATACAGCAATCAGGGTTCACATACTCAAAACTCAATTCGATGTTCAACTTCGGAAAATGTATATACTCGTTGCTTTAGGAAACAAGTTGTCAGTTATATTTCACAAAATATTTATTTATAAATATATAACTATTTACATTCGACTGGTAGTTCCGATATTTTATAGGATATGCTCCCGAAAATCGGGCAGCGCCTCCTTTATTTATCGGACTACCCGTCGAATATAATCGACGTCCATTCACAACCAAACAACAAGCAATCCAACAACCTCACAACCGGATATTTAACTATTACTTTTATTTTGAATGTTACATAATAAAATTTATAAATTATTATTATTTACATTTTATATTTTTATTCATTTTGGGACTCAGAACCGCGTCATCACAGTCCACTGCCAGCTCACCGATGTTCATCGCTGACGGTGGCGAAATTTGTCGGTGCCCGAATAATTCGGGTGTCTAGGCAATTTCCGCAGATTAAATTTTCTAAAATCTGAATAATCATACGAATTTATCCGAAATATTTACCAAGCTAATTCGAGTAATTATATTAAATATTAACTCGGAATTTTAGAAAATAATTGAATAAACCAAACATCAATAATCCGACATAATCACCGAGAATCAGAATTTACAAAGTATACATATTATACTCGCAAACACAGAACACATAACAGGAACGCAACTGAAACGCGCACAGGAAGCATGCGCGTGCCGGCCACCTAGCCGGAAAAATCACAACGGCGGCCGGAACTAAGGGAGAATTAGGCAACAATCGGCAAGCCAAGAAAACGCAGAACCACACAGACATAGCACATATATACATACAGGCATGTGTATATACAGGCACCAACAACAGAAGTAAATCGGAGCAGCCACCGCAAACTGACCGGAAATAACGGGCGGCGGAAATAATTCCACCGAGCAAGAAGTAGCAGGAGGAACCGGGAACAGATAGATCGGAGAGGGGTGATGTAACACCCCAAATACGGGGTCAAGATTTGGTGTCACTAAACAATCTTTACATAAAATAAAGAAATAAATAAATAACCCCTTGAATCCGGATTGTTTACAGGTTATGGTATGAAACAAGAATCTAACCTTCCACTATTTACAACAACTAAAAATACAAATGTAAATAGCTTCGAACTATTGCTCGTATCACTATTCTTCTAACTTCTTCAACCTCTCGCACCAGAGATTTCTTGAACTTCTGCTGTCTATCTAGGCTATTCATTTTTATCTTTATCTGTTTCTGGCAGAAATAAGAATTTACAAAGCAAGAGTGAGCCAAAAATGCCCAGCAAGTATATATTTTGAGTTTCAACATTAATATCACAGAAAAACTTCCGGACAAAATCTTAGAAGTATTTTGAAGAGCGAAACACAAAATCATTTAAAGGATATACTTCATCTACTTAAAATCAATTTGATTTGCATTGCTATAAATCACTTAGGGAATAACGACATTTTTATAAGAGCTTCAAAGATCGCGTGTTTTCAAAATAGCTTCTGGTAACACTTCATACTTGAGCAACGAATGCAATAACTAATTATAAAATGACGTTCAAGAAATTCCTAATTATTCAGTATCCATCATTATCGACTAAGTTTTCATAAACTTAGCCTGCTAAACCAGCCTGATAAGGACGGATTGAATAATTAAGAAGATCTCAATCCATTCAAGATTCAAATTATCACTGTGCAACTAATGCTGCAGCAGAAATCTGAACCTCAAATTTATTTAGAAACACCGTAATTTTTCCGAAACTGAGTACTAAGAAAGAATAACTTTAATCCATAATCACATTTTTTTTCGAGAAGGAATCCCATTAATGCCGATTAACAACAAATTAGACTGGACACTACTTCACACTTATATCCTGCTGATCAGTCAGGATACAGTGCAGATCTATACCTACCCGTATAGATCCAGTCGGGTCCCCAGGCACTACGGCCCATCTCAAGGCACCGATTATGTTTCGGTCCTTAGGATTAAGTAAAACTTAATCCCCAAAGTATCACTATCCAGCCCGTAGAGTGTTTTGATGTCAAACCATTTTGAAGTCAAAACTTCCCAATTCAGGGTTCACAAATAACCCGAAAGAATGGGTATTTGCTCAAGAGAGCAATCAAATTATCAGAGTAAGAATAAATGAACATGCATAATATGAGTAATTGCAGCGAAATATAAAACAGTTAACTATTCTGAACTTAGAATAGGAGCGAATAAATATTTGCAATATTTAAAAGAAAATTCAGGAATACTTGCAGTATTTAAAAAAAGAATGTTCTGGAATACTTGCAGTATTTAAAAGAAAATCCAGAATACTTGCCTCAATTGATAATCCTCGGATCTTTAACTAGCTGCCATATCACTTAGTCATGTCGCATCTGTATTACCCCTGACGGGATACTTGACCTCTCTTATCATTTATCTTCTTAGGTTTATCCTTATTCTGAATCCACTCGTTTCAGTACTACACGCAATCAGGCTTTATTTCTACAATCTCTATCTGGATTTAAACGTCTCGTACTATGTGCATCTATCACAAATAATACTATTCAATGAACTGACAATATATAATTGACTAGTTTATACACTTATCCCTATCGTCTACCCACCCGATAATAATAGATAAGAATCACATCTCTTGCAGATAACGTTTAAAAGACACGCTGACTCATTATTCACATAATACGTACACATAGGGCATGTAATCATGTAACACATAATCACGTAATTCATGTAGCATATAAGTTGAATCGACAAAAGATAGGTTTTAATACATTTAGAATTGAAATCGGGTTAAAAAGAATATTTTATCGAACGATTATCGACTCGGAATGATCCCTAAAACAAACGTCCTTTAGATACAAAGGAATTTAGGTCTCGAAAATATTTTTAATAGAAGCAAAATATTTTTCTGAGTCTAGAGGCGTTCGTTTCGTATTAAACGGACGAACGGTTGATTTATTATGAATTTTTGAACATTTTTCGGAATTGAAACGGTCTCCGAATTATTTAATAATTAAATAATTGGGTTCGAATACCCGAATATGACTTTAAAATAATTTTATAATAATTATCGAGCCTTGAAAATAATTTAAATTAATATTTTAAAGCTCGATACTATTTTTCAGAATTTTTAAATTAATTTTAAATAATTAAATCCAATTAAATAATCAATTAAAATTAATTAATAAATAACTAAATTAATTAATTAATCAATTATTATCTAAATTAATTGACTAATTAAATAATTAATAATCAACTAAAATTAATTAATTAAATAATCAAGATTTATTTCAGAATTAATAATATTTTTCAGAATTAAATATAGATTTTTAGAAATAAAAAAAAATGAATTTTGATTTAAATAATAAAAAGAAATCCAGAAACAGGTTTGGGATTGGGGTTATCTTCCCCAACAGATCAACAGGCGGCAGAGCTCACCGGAGGTCGAAGAACAGTCGCCGGATACTGGAATTTCTAGAAAACGGCCGGCGACCTTCGAAACTTCCGACGAACCCCGATCGGCTGCTAAACAACGCGGTTTGAAGTGATTTCGTAGTGTAATCGATTCAAAAACATCCAAGAATATCGAGTAAACAAGAATTTAACCACAGGAACATCTGCAGCGATTTCTCCGACGAAATCGATCCAGAATTCCGGCGAACCAAATCGGAAAAGTCCGATTATCCGCAAAACTAAGCCAATTTTGATGATATACATATGAGAACGATGCTCTAATCATGTACAATCCAATCATGTGATCATAATCAACCAACAATCAATAATAAACCAAGAAAATCGATTCGAAATTTTGAAAAACCTTAAACTCGACGAACATTTCCGGGAAACGTTTGATACTAATTAGCACATGAATCAATTGTAAATCACGTAAGGAATCTATTTTAAGTGTCAAAATCGAACAATAACCTCAGAATCAAAAATACCCAATTCGACCCATGAACCCTAAAATTACAAATTTACAAATTACTAATCGTTTGAATGATTTGATGGGATAAACAGAAAGAGCATAAAAATCCGAACGTTTTGGTTACTCATACTTCGAATTCTGAAATCTGCATCACCCTCAAATTTGGGTTTGATTCTCAGAATTCTTCAAGAACACCAAGAACACATATTCAAAGAATTTTCAGAGAATCAAACCTTAATTTCTACATGATACTGAGCTCTATTTCTGAAGTATAATATACCAAATTGACCAGAAAAACATGATATATGACATGGAATCATCAAAACACATCAACAACATCAAGAACAAATTTTCATAATTTAATTATTAATTAATTTGAATATAAATAAATAAATAAATAAATTAGAAAATTACCATGATTTCTGGGAAGAAACTGATGATTGATTCAGAAAGAAGATTTCGAGAGCTTCGTTTTGATATGTTGCACGCCCGAATCGGAGTCCGATAACGCCTTCGTTCTTGCGTTTGATTTTCAGGAACGTATCGGTTTCTAGGGTTTTTCTCTGTATTTAAAGTATTTTTACTGGTTGTAAATGAATAAACGAATAAAATAAAATAAGAAATATGCTATTTATATTTATGGAATATTGGTTCGTTTTGGATCGTTTTGGATCGTTAAATTAGTTGCTTAGCCGCTAAGTAACTGCAATAACGATCCGATTTGATATCAGTTTTGGATAATTATCCCAACCGGGCTTTTTATAAAATACTTTATAGGAATATAACGTAATAATATCCCGTCTTTTGAAAATACGGGTTTCGTTGGTTCACCGAAATGATTATCGTATCGAAAATCTTGCGCAGGGCCGCGCACGGGTCAAACCGTAATCCGGATTGAAAAAGTCAAAACACGGAAAATGTCCGGAATTACCATATTAGGTTAGGAAGGAGTTTTCGAAAGAGTTTCGGGTTGTAAAAACGTAAAAATGGTTGAAGTCGGACGATTCCCGGCTTATAAAATAATTTTGGAATTATTCAGAAAATAATTAATAATTCATAAATCTTTATAAAATCATCTAACATTCCCAAAAATTACCAGAAAAATACCTTAATTATCTATATTTTATTCTGAACATATTAAAATTAACATACTCACATTTTATTACATACAACATCCAAATATTATTGTCAAACATCAGATAATTCACCAAAAATTCATATAATATTCACATAATAATCATATATTGATACAAATAATTACACGATATTTCCCGAATGTAACATCCTTCCCCCCTTAAAAGGATTCTGTCCTCAGAATCACGCTAAGGAATAATACTGATACTTTTCGAGTATCTACTTAAAATTTCTCAGGACTCACTACCTTAATCACGATTCAACGATCTCCTGCCGTCATCAAATTTATCAGTTGCTAATGCAACCCCTAACTCAATCTTTTATTTCTCACATCGAGAGCTAAATTATTCTTCATAGTCCTACACCCGATGTTCTGAGTTCATGACATCTGATACTTTGAAATGTTTTACATCTATTCAAATGCTAAAAAGAAAAATCTCGGCAATTGCATTTACTCACCACTTGGTAGCATACTTCCATTTCTTTTCAATCACTATCACGTAGATTCATTAAGCAAGAATCTGATACTACCTAAAAGGGAATTATTTTATTAATTTGAAATGATTCATAACTTTATTCAAAACCCGGTCTCTTGGTACTAATACTCATTTTGTTGTCATATCAAATTAGATATCAATACGAACTTTGATGCTCACATCGTTTCATACTAAAGTCAACATCAATCATCTGCATTAATACCACCTTTGATATTCAACAACAAAGTAAGTATCAGCATAACCCAGAAGACGGATCAAAACCTATTCTTCAATTTCCACTTTTTACAATCTTAATGATATTCATTCTTTTCTTTCTATTTGAAATATCTGCTCCTAAATGGACCTTTCATATTTGGTATTTAACCACACACTGGAGCTCATTATCAATTATAACCAGAATTCATATTTTTGAAGCTAAGAATGCAGTTGCTATTTTCCAACTCTTCGCAAGCATATCTTTAGGCGTTCATCTTGGTCTCCCTTAGTCTTTGAATTAGCGAGGATGTTATCAATAAATACAATCACATTATCCCAATACTCCTGGTACATTGTGTTCATTTAATCTTCAGACTTTAAAATTTCTGATAATCGGTGCGTAATTTCATACCTCCATTCTCTTTTCCATGACCGTTGTGCACATGGCACAATACCCTGTATTTCATTATTCTTTCATTTCACATTTCTGAAGTTTTCCTTCACTTATTATTTCATCCCTATTTAGACGATATGGGGCTTTTGACACCAGATTGACTCTGTACAGTAACCGACGAGAAATTCTTCCCCTCATTCCTTGAGGTAATCTTGATAAAACATTCATTCGAACCTCCGGGACTTCACTTTCGTTCTAAGGAATTTTATTTGAGATTCATTGCAACGCGCTTCTCTAATCGTTTTCCATTAATTCCTTTGTTTAATCATTCCTGTTCACACGCATTCCTTGAATGAAATTCCTATCTTCAACTATCGACGTTTCACCCCATTCTCCTAATAGTTCTGGCACAACTGACGTTCCCAGCTTACATATTTTCTGAATTATTTTATAAAATTTCTTTATCATCCTTTTGATTTCACTTCTTGTCTTGATGAGTTCTTCATTGTCATTATTCATTATTTCTCTTAAACATAACGAATTTCTTTTTCCTTAGTAATATTAATTTGTTTACTAGTGGATAGGTCATTTCTGGAGTTCACACTGGAATGAAGACTTTTATTTGTACTATTTAAATTCTTACTAACAAAATTATCGAGTTTCCTCGGTAGCTATTTCCTTAGCTTGCTTGGCGTATCACAAATCACGTGTTTGACTTCTCTTCATTGATTATCATCTCTTTTCCTGAGTTCACATGTAGACTTCATCAATCTCCGTTGTTCATTGGATGCTTGAATTTGCGAGCTTTCCGTTATTCTACCGCGACTTCCATTCAATCGCCGTTCAAAAGAAGTGTACTTTCAAATCTTCCATTAATTCGTCATTCGATATGGGTATACATCCAAGTTCTTCCTGGAACGTCATTATGATTGAACACATTTCCTCATTTTGTCTCTTCCGATAACTTTTATCCATTTTTGTCTATTGAAAAAAAAAACGTATTCGTCTAGATAAAATCTAGCACAGGCTTGCAACAACATTACACTACTTTTTCGAATTTCTACTTCTGCTGATGCTATTGCTTCCTCCAAATTGCTAATTGCTTTGATTTCGAATCTGAAAATTATGTTAGAGCTTGACTTGATCTAATTGAAATCGATCTCCATTTAACTAACCATCAGTTGGTAAAGTTGATCAATTAACTCTTTTAACTGATCACTTAACCCAAGTGCTGACTAGCTAACTGGAATCAAAGACCAATTATATAAAGTCGGTTTGGTCATAACAACTTTCTCAAGAACTGAGATCGCAATTATTTGGAATACTGACGAGAACGACAATATACTTCTTTGTCCTTAACTATAATTTATGAAAATTTGGGCAGCACCTCCCCTACACCATTGACTACCAGTCGGACTCACGCCGACACCATCAATCAAACAAATCATCCATAATCATATCCACCCACTTTCATTAACCAAAATCATCAATTCCCACAATTCACCTTTGATCAGCATCTGACTAACATATTATATATCTTTTAAAATGAGACTTAATGTCTTAAATTAACAAGGATCAATATAACCATTCCCTTTCTAGTTCTTTTAGAATATTACAAAATTTTATTAGTGAACTTTAAAATTTGTCTCATTTCTCAAAATTTTATTTCGCGAGTATCTTAACTCATTTCTTGTCGTTACCAATTTTTATTACTACTCTGTTCATCTTTTAATAACCACGCCCTGTTTATTATTATTATCATCGTAATTTGAAGGAACTTAATCGTTATCTCGTTATTTCTTAAAAGACTCCACATTCGAATCACCATTCTTTCATCTCCACTTATGTTTTCGTATTGGACTTTCGTCACTGGTCTGGTTATGGGCATTGAATTTACAATCACTTATTACGCAAGTTAGAGAACTTCATAATTTCTTGAAGAACACGTTCGAAGTTTGATTACATTTAAGATTTCTTCCATCTTGAATTTTCACGATAAATATCTTTTCATGACGAAGGGATGCCTCGTGTATTAACCGCCTGTCTGAGTCATTATTCAGAATTTCCTTGATCTTTGATCGTCGTCCCAATACTCGTTTGCTCCATTTGAGCACACAACTTCACTTCCTTATTTCGTAATTAATGTACGATTCGCTAACCATTCATTTCGCGTCGCAATCTACCATACTGATGAGATCCTCGTAATACGAACCACTATCAGATTTTATGTCTTTGTCACGACCACGATGTCGGTGTGTCCATTTTTCCTCGCTCACTGATGTTCTCCATTCATCGATTTGCAGTCATATCTATGTTCGTTGTATGATTCCACATGTCACACTATTTCATTTCTTTTGAAATCGTCAGAGAACAGACTCCACGCAAGAGGAGAGTTTGTGAACATGATTTTGATTGAGAAACGGAATAAGGAATAACAATGCAACAACCAATTGGAAGAATTTATAAATCAGAAAATTGAAGGAAGAAAAATGAGTGAAGAATGAGATAACCATATTCGTACTCAAGATGGCCAGTCTTATACTATATGGCATACAGCACATGATTAGGTGGCGTCCCACCGACTTTTCGTCATTTTGACAAAATGTCATATCACAACACTGTTGTCTCAATTAGAAATCAATAGTTTGAGAAAGAAAATAGTTCAGAAGGAATATATAAGAAATTTTCTTTCATTTTTGCCTCATATAATTTATCAACAGAAGAAGCTTAGACGTATTCATGAATCAAGATAAACATATACTATCGTATTAGAAGAAAGAATATCAGTGTTGATCACCTTTCATGCTTTACCTATATCTGCCTTCAGGATCGTGTGAATACAGGTTCACGATTCAAGTCACAACATTGCTATGTAGTGCTGTCTGGAAATGCCTTTACATCAAATGCTTCAATGATTTGATCTTAATCGCGTTATTCCGAAGTTAAAATCACGGCTTCAGATTTCATCTATGTCGTGTAAAATACCCATTGATCATGTAATGCCTCTATTTCGTCGATAGAAATACGCTTCTTCCCCAATCATCAAGAAGATTCTGCCATTTCCTTCAATCATTCTCCGTCCCTTCGAATCACGAATCTCGTTAAATTTTAATAATTTCATGAATTGGAGTAAATAATATTTTAATATGTTGATTTAATTATTGATTTTATTAAACAATATTTACTTTCATTTTTCACAGCAAATCTTAAACCTTCTCCCTGCTGGTGGGTCTACTTGGCCCTTTGAATTAACAACACTGAGTCTAATTCCATTCTTCTTTTTTTAGGTCATTTTCTGTTGGTAATAACAAGAACATAAATAGTAATTCGACAACCATTTCGTAAAACTCATTTTATGCCAAAAATCTTCTGAAAGTTGATTAAGGAAATCTTTTCCGAAATCTCATTTTAAAGTTCTGAGAATCAAATATTTGGTCATCATTACTATATAAGTTACTTGCTATTTTCCTGATTTACCAATGAAATGTCTAATTAAAAGAATGTCCATATAAGGGTCTCTTCACTTTGGTACCTCTTCCACATTTCCTCGGATTCAGCTTGCACTCAATAGTCGCCGAAACTTCATTCACCGTCAGAAATCATTTTATTCGCAATTCTACCGCAATGCCGACATCTGGTAATATCTTTGACATTCTTGTCATCGTCCTTGATGTTATGCTTATAACCACGCATGCGTTTTGACGTTCTGTCTGTAACTAGGGTCGCACCTTCTTGCTAGACTTACCTATATCTAGGAAGGTAGATATCATTCATCGCGTAGCGCCCGGTATGTGGTAAGAATCTTCTTGCAATGATGATGCTTTCGAAATGTGCAACATTGGTTCTTCATCAGCTTCCATCAACGGGTTGCCTCCGACGTGAAGCTCGTCCTACTGCCTAATTCTAAGTTAAATCGTAGCTTCTCTTACACAAATTCTCACAAGAATAGATTGCATATTTTTCAAAACCACGTGAAAAATAGGGTAACATACCCCGTCTCTGTCGATCCGTCGATTCCTCATTATTGTATAATCTGAGAACTCAATATACCTAAAATGTTATGATATTCGCCTTACACTTTCTCAACGATCCTACCTTAGCAACTCCAGATCGGATCTGCTAACCCTAATTCGCACTCAAATCAACTTAACCTGTGTATGCCTAGGGTCTTTCCTATCTTGTACGACCTATCATTCCTATCCTACTTTTACTAATTCTTATTTCAGTGACCAATAACCTGCAGCTCTGATGCCAAACTGTAACAGCCCAAATCCGGGGTCAAGATTTGGTGTCACTAAACAATCTTTACATAAAATAAAGAAATAAATAAATAACCCCTTGAATCCGGATCGTTTACAGGTTATGGTATGAAACAAGAATCTAACCTTCCACTATTTACAACAACTAAAAATACAAATGTAAATAGCTTCGAACTATTGCTCGTATCACTATTCTTCTAACTTCTTCAACCTCTCACACCGGAGATTTCTTGAACTTCTGCTGTCTATCTAGGCTATTCATTTTTATCTTTATCTGTTTCTGGAAAAAAATAAGAATTTACAAAGCAAGAGTGAGCCAAAAATGCCCAGCAAGTATATATTTTGAGTTTCAACATTAATATCACAGAAAAACTTCCGGACAAAATCTTAGAAGTATTTTGAAGAGCGAAACACGAAATCATTTAAAGGATATACTTCATCTACTTAAAATCAATTTGATTTGCATTGCTATAAATCACATAGGGAATAACGACATTTTTATAAGAGCTTCAAAGATCGCGTGTTTTCAAAATAGCTTCTGGTAACACTTCATACTTGAGCAACGAATGCAATAACTAATTATAAAATGACGTTCAAGAAATTCCTAACTATTCAGTATCCATCATTATCGACTAAGTTTTCATAAACTTATCCTTCTAAACCAGCCTGATAAGGACGGGTTGAATAATTAAGAAGATCTCAATTCATTCAAGATTCTAATTATCACTGCGCAACTAATGCTGCAGCAACAATCTGAACCTTGAATTTATTTAGAAACACCGTAATTTTTCCGAAACTGAGTACTAAGAAAGAATAACTTTAATCGATAATCACATTTTTTTCGAGAAGGAATGCCATTAATGGCGATCAACAACAAATTAGACTCGACACTACTTCACACTTATATCCTGCTGATCAGTCAGGATACAGTGCAGATCTATACCTACCCGTATAGATCCAGTCGGGTCCCCAGGCACTACGGCCCATCTCAAGGCACCGATTATGTTTCGGTCCTTAGGATTAAGTAAAATTTAATCCCCAAAGTATCACTATCCAGCCCGTAGAGTATTTTGATGTCAAACCATTTTGAAGTCAAAACTTCCCAATTCAGGGTTCGCAAATAACACGAAAGAATGGGTATTTGCTCAAGAGAGCAATCGAATTATCAGAGTAAGAATAAATGAACATGCATAATATGAGTAATTGCAGCGAAATATAAAACAGTTAACTATTCTGAACTTAGAATAGGAGCGAATAAATATTTGGAATATTTAAAAGAAAATTCAGGAATACTTGCAGTATTTAAAAAAAGAATGTTCTGGAATACTTGCAGTATTTAAAAGAAAATCCAGAATACTTGCCTCAATTGATAATCCTCGGATCTTTAACTAGCTGCCATATCACTTAGTCATGTCACATCTGTATTACCCCTGACGGGCTACTTGACCTCTCTTATCATTTACCTTCTTAGGTTTATCCTTATTCTGAATCCACTCGTTTCAGTACTACACACAATCATGTTTTACTTCTACAATCTCTATCTGGCTTTGAACGTCTCGCACTATGTGCATCTATCACAAATAATACTATTCAATGAACTGACAATATATAATTGACTAGTTTATACACTTATTCCTATTGTCTACCCGCCCGATAATAATAGATAAGAATCACATCTCATGCAGATAACGTTTAAAAGACACGCTGACTCATTATTCACAGAATACGTACACATAGGGCATGTAATCATATAACACATAATCATGTAATTCATGTAGCATGTAAATTGAATCGACAAAAGATAGGTCTTAATACATTTAGAATTGAAATCGGGTTAAAAAGAATATTTTATCGAACGATTATCGACTCGGAATGATCCCTAAAACAAACGTCCTTTAGATACAAAGGAATTTAGGTCTCAAAAATATTTTTAATAGAAGCAATATATTTTTCTAAGTCTAGAGGCGTTCGTTTCGTATTAAACGGACGAACGGTTGATTTATTATGAATTTTTGAACATTTTTCGGAATTAAAACGGTCTCCGAATTATATAATAATTAAATAATAGGGTTCGAATACCCGAATATGACTTTAAAATAATTTTATAATAATTATCGAGCCTTGAAAATAATTTAAATTAATATTTTAAAGCTCGATACTATTTTTCAGAATTTTTAAATTAATTTTAAATAATTAAATCCAATTAAATAATCAATTAAAATTAATTAATAAATAATTAAATTAACTAATCAATTATTATCTAAATTAATTGACTAATTAAATAATTAATTATCAACTAAAATTAATTAATTAAATAATCAAGATTTATTTCAGAATTAAAAATAATTTTTCAGAATTAAATATAGATTTTTAGAAATAAAAAAAATGAATTTTGATTTAAATATTAAAAAGAAATCCAGAAACAGGTTTGGGATTGGGGTTATCTTCCCCAACAGATCAACAGGCGGCAGAGCTCGCCGGAGGTCGAAAAACAGTCGCCGGATACTGGAATTTCTAGAAAACGGCCGGCGACCTTCGAAACTTCCGACGAACCCCGATTGGCTGCTAAACAACGCGGTTTGAAGTGATTTCGTAGTGTAATCGATTCAAAAACATCCCAGAATATCGAGTAAACAAGAATCTAACCACAGGAACATCTGCAGCGATTTCTTCGACGAAATCGATCCAGAATTCCGGCGAACCAAATCGGAAAAGTCCAATTATCCGCAAAACTAAGCCAATTTTGATGATATACAAATGAGAACGATGCTCTAATCATGTACAATCCAATCATGTGATCATAATCAACCAACAATCAGTAATAAGCCAAGAAAATCGATTCGAAATTTCGAAAAACCTTAAACTCGACGAACATTTCCGGGAATCGTTTGATACTAATTAGCACATGAATCAATTGTAAATCATGTAAGGAATCTATTTTAAGTGTCAAAATTGAACAATAACCTCAGAATCAAAAATACCCTATTCGACCCATGAACCCTAAAATTACAAATTTACAAATTACTAATCGTTTGAATGATTTGATGGGATAAACAGAAAGAGTGTAATAACCCCAATTTTTGGAATTTTTGAAACACGGATAAATAGTAACTTTTGCTGATGATGCTGATCAAGGAAAATTATCAGATCACGCTATATAGGAGTACTTTTATGGAAATTCTAAGATCGTATTAGTATTCCATAAAGTAAATGAGTGTATGTAAAGGTCGTTAGAATTCGAATCCGGACACTTTGATTTTTCTCGAAAATCCACCAGATACCGAAATAAATGAGTATAAGGGAACATGATTAAAAGGATTTAAATTCAAGGATTATAAGAGAGGATCATAAAAGGAATATAAAATATTGAGAAAGGTTTAGAGGAACCCAAGTAATAAGATCCCAGATATGATCCCTCAAACGACGAACGAGAACGAAAGTAAAGCGAACCGTAAAACAAATAAGCGACCAAGAGACAAGCTTGTACAAGAAGCCAAGGATTGTGACATCATCAAACCACAAGGAAAGGACATGTGTTAAAAAGGTGACACAAGCATGGTGACATAGCATGACAAAAAGAAGTGTGTTGTTGGTTGATTCTTGGCCATGCAAAAGTTACCATGGTAAAAGATCAAAATTTGCCAAGCCAAAAAGGAAATCAACCAAGCAAAATATCATAACACAAAAATTAAAAATTTGACCTTGCTCCCATGAAGAGAAGCTCTCGGCCAAAACAAACCCAGAAACTTGAAATTGTCATATCTCCTTCAATACTCACTCAAATGTTGTGTTCTATAGCTCGTTGGAAAGGTATTGAGATGGCCTACAACTCTTGTTCACAAGTATCGTCCAAATAAGCATGGTAAGACCCTCATTTTTACAGTTCTTTCAATCGTACTTTTAGAAATTTCAAAGCCTAACTTTGTGTTCTTGATTTCTTTAGAAAGATCAAGCTTGTAGGAGGCTCCCTAAGGCTTTCTAGCAACTTAACACCTACCAAGGAAGGTATAAACTTCAAACCATAGCCTTTACTTTTACTATTAGTGAGTTTGATGGTTGGTTTTCAAAATGAGAAGCATGATCTTTGATTATTAGTAGTTTGATTTGAAATTGGAGTGATTTGGTGAATGAATCTTGTTATAGTTAATAGAACTTGATTGTGGTTGGTTGAGATGAAGAATCTGGAGAATAAGGACTGGTATAGCATTATGTAGTTGAGGTTTTGATGTGTTAATAATTGTGGGTTGTTTGGTGAGGTTTTGGTGTAGTGAGAAACTTGGAAAACTCGTAAATATAGCCGTCGTAATGCCCGTTTTCCTTAGACTGTTGTACATGAATCTCGGACCATATAACTGACTGACCAATCTTTAAATTTGCCATGTTTAGCTAGATCATGTCGTAAGATTCATTTTGGTATGTGGTTCGCTTAGATCCAATTTACGGATTAGAAGAAACGACCGTTTTAAGTAACGGCATTTCACGAACGAACCTTTACCCCTCACTTTACTTTGAGACCTTGGTTAAGGCCCTTAAATGACTAATTGGAGTATGAAACAATTATGTAAAGTGGATTAGGCAGTTGGTAGAGTACTCGCAAAAGAATCGCCTTAAAATTCTTAATGGTTAATTTATTAAAAATGGTGGAGCCAAGGGTACTCGAACGACTTATGTGATTCGTTAAGCGTAGGAGTGACCATAAGCGAACGTTAGGGTTCAATTGGTTAAAGTCTAGTTTCTTAAGCGACCGGGGTTTAATTCCGACTTATGTTGTTGTTCATAGGTTATCGGTCCCACTCTAAGCTTAAGTCTATCCGGGAACACTCAGGCAAGTTTTCTACCCGTTATACTGTTGTTGTGATGTATACATATGTATATGCATTATCTTGTGATAGATGCATGGTGGTTAATTAACAAATCTTGCGATATATTGGAGCATGTGATATAGTATATATGCATGTCTGTTTTGTAATCTTGATATATATTGTTGATTCAATTGCTTATAAGTTGCATAATACCTATGCTAGAGATAAGCAGTAGTTGTGTATACCCTTAGTATAGGGGACCCAAAGGTGAACATTTTCTAAAACCGGGAGTCAATGTTCCCGAGTATATTGTATATATATTTATATATATATATATAGTTTTCAAAACTATGAATCGAATAAGGTTTATTCGATAACTTTATTTTATTAATGAATTTTATTTTTAATATTCATTCGAGGGCTTATGACTCCGTCTATTTTATTAATGAATATTATTTTGAATATTCATTCGAGGACATATGACTCCGTTTATTTTATTTAATGAATATTATTATTTGAATATTCATTCGAGGACTTATGACTCCGATTATTTACTAATTATTATTCTTTATTTTATTAAAGAATAATTTGTCGATAATCTAACTCACTTTTAATTATTCAAATCAAGATCCTACTTTCGTATAAGTATATCTTTGGTTAGTTAATATTCATTTCAATTATGAGTTTTAAAACTCCTACCTCGATTATTTTTATAAGGATCACCCTTATGGGAATATTATTTAAATAATAATATTCAGATATTTTCTAATATATCAGGACTGATTTATTTTACTAAATCAGCATTACTCCAAACATTCTTAAAAATGTTTTCGAGTCTTCAAAATGATTTTTAAAGGTTAGGGCGGATCCCAAAACTCATTTTTTTATATTTAAGATCTTCATTTCGAAGGGGATTTAAATACTCGCTCAAAACCTGAGGGATCCGGCTCTGTGGTGTATTTTATATTCGCAACAAGGTTGTTGTTTTGATAAAAGAGTTTTTTAATTACTTACCCAACACTCGGGAAGTAAAATTCTTGGAACAAGTTAATCCATTAACAGGCACCGCCTGGGAAATATCGGTGAGTTTTCCTTTCCAACTAGATACGCCTTCTTGGTGGAGCCGTATCAACAAGTTTCTACTTGGGGAAAGGGGGGACAAGCTTTACGTTTCAGAGTCATGGATTTCATCTGAACTAGGAGTGGCGTAAGTGGTCGAGTGGCGCCGGCCCAGCCTTATTTTATTGGCCCAAATGGCCTGGAAGTTCTGTTAAGACGGTCCATTCCTTAGGAGTCCAGTGTTCGGTTGACAAGTAAATCCGACAGGTTCTCCTCTACATGTAGAAAATGGTGGGGTTGCACTACTGCGACTTATCATTGTGAGTGGTCTTCCTGGCACGGCAAACTCCCGTAATGAGTTCATCATCCAATTGGATATTTCTGCAACACTACCCAGAGCACTTCGATAGAAAGGCTACGGCTGGGCGATTGTTAAGTGTTGGCAGGGTCGAGTTTTCAAAATGATGTTTTCATCAAATTAAGTATCTCGTAACTTCATTTCATTTTGATGATATTTCAAAGATTGATTCTATACAAGTTTTGTCTTGTAGCTTAATCTATGGGATGAACTATTTATACATTGAACGGTGGTAGTTCAAGTAGTATTCGAAAAAGATATAAGTATATTGGAGTATCTTGTAATTTCATCTTTTAAACTTATATCTAGTAAATGATTATCTTGTGCATGTCAAAGATTTTCAGAAAAATGTTGAGACAAGGTTAGATATATGAGATCACCTTGCAACGATATTTTTATACATTTATAAACTGGAACTCTGTGTATATTATACATGTCATAGGATTTCAAAGATTGTGAAAAGTATATAGGTATATATATACTGAATATTTTGCGACTTGGTCGCGTTAAGATATCAACTTGGTTCATTTCTTCTTGACCAAGACTTTCATGAGTACTATGAGAATGCTCATATATTGTTAATTATTATACATATTATTTCGGTGGGCTTGTGGCTCACCCTTGCTTTCTTTTTTCATCACACAACAATAGACAGACAAGATGAACAGGACCAAGCTCCCAATTTGCGAGCGGATAGGAAACGTTCCGCAGTTTCCTATAGGCGTTGATGTCGCTGTAGCTGAGGTAGGAACTACCAATAGGCTAGGCTTTCAACTTTTGATGTACCAAACTTATGTATCTTTATGAATTGTAATAATGGCAAAGAAATGTAAATTTATTCAGAAACCCTTTTAAGGTGTAACGGTTTATAATTGTGGAATAAAATGACTTATGTTATTTTTGATATTCATCTCTGAGACTATAACTTGTGGTGTGTGTGTGTGTATTGTGGGGTCACAGTACTCAGTAGTTGGTTGACTGTTAAGATTAAGTATTGATAAAGGAAATGGAACTCATGACAACCCGAATCCCCGACCCCGGATTAGGGGGTGTTACAGAAATGGTATCAGAGCTAAGCGTTATAAACCTCAGAGATGATATGACGTTAAAATAATAAGTTCACTAAGATAATAAGAACTTTTGCCAAGTTCATAGTCGGACTACCTAACGTAGTACTGACAGTTAAAACCCTTATTGGAACCCTTATAAATATTGTGATAGAAGCGTAGTTCGTTATCGTATATGGTAGCGGGACTCCGAACCCTGAGGTTGAGGAGCAACAACGCGATGATGTTTTATTACTTATTGGAGATCAGATTATGGATCCGATATAGCGTCCTAACGAGGGACCGGATGATGTTCATATTGAGGATGTAGCGGTTGAGGATGTTGTCCTAGAAGGGATTGTTGTTGAGGAGGATCCCGTGGGGGATCCTGACAAGAATGAATAAAGGACCACTGAGGAATTGATAACCATGGTTAGGGAAACTACCAGAGGTATGATTGGTCGGTCACTACCGGAGGTTCGTTCAAGTTCGTAAAGATAGTAGCCCCTTTAAAGCGGCTTACTCATAAGACTGAGAAGTTCGAATGGACAGAGAAATGCGAGAACAGCTTTCAAAACTGAAGCAAAGGTTGGTGACGGCTCCTATATTGGCGTTTTCGGATGGAAAAGGAGATTTTGTGATTTGTAGTGACGCTTCGCATAAGGAATTAGGGTGCTTCTTATACAGCACAACAAGGTAATCGCGTACGCGTCAAGACAATTAAGGGAATATAAAATTCGATATCCCCACCCATGAGCTTGGGCTCGTGGCAATAGTTTTGCCCTAAAGATTGGAGGCACTACTTTTATGGAGAGAAGTGCGAGATTTACACAAGCCATAAGTGCTCTAGTGCATTTTCACGCAGAAAGAGCTCAACATGCGCCAGAGGAGGTGGTTAGAGCTAATCAAGGATTAAGATTATGAGATTCTTTATCATCCAGGGAAAGCCAAAATGGTGGCTAATGCCCTTAATATAAAGGAGAGACTCAAGATGAAAATGTCTTTGGGAGAGTTGATAAGAGATTTTGAGAAAATGGAAATAGAAGTGAAGGTAACCGGAGCCAGTACCGAAACGCTGTTTGAGATTGCAATACAGCCCGAATTATCGAAAAAGATCATATTGTGCCAAGAAAAAGTGATGGATGAAGGCAGAGAGTCAATGACTGGAGAAGAGATTAATACCAAGAAATATGATAAGGGAATAACGAGGTATTCCTACAGAATTTGGGTTCCAAACGTTTAAGAGATTAAGGACTGGATCTTAGATGAAATCCATAGCTCGAGGAATAAGATTTAGGGCAAACCCCGAATGTGATAGTCAGGGAGGTTGCCATTAAGAAAGAAGGAGCCATAACATAATGAAGTGGAAAACAAGGATTTTAACGTATAAGATAACCCCAAATATGGGAGAAGGATGAAACATTTCATACTAAGGAAACAGAAAGTTGAGTAAAGAAAGGAGACCTGAGACAGTACTCCTATACGGTAATTCATGGACCTGTCTAAAGAGAACTTAGACTATTATCCCCAATCACCACCCTGAGGAGACAGTGCAGTGGGAAATTCTTTCAGGACCTTTAAGTCGCTAAGCTCTTAGAGTTCCAAGGAACAAGCGAACCCAGTAGAGGCGAGAGCCTGGCTAAAGGAAATATAGGAATCATTTGAGATTCTAAATGATGGACGAATCACAAAAGACTGTTTTTGTCACTTACCCTTCTAAGAGAGAGGCCACCCGCTGGTGAAAGACCAAGAAAGGCACGGAGCCAGAGGTTAGAATAAACTGATTAAAGTTCAGTCAATTGTTTTCGGGAAAGTAATTCACAAGGTTATGGAGATAGTGTAAAAGCTTTAGAGCCAGAATAAAGGCGGACGAGTATGATGAATTATGAAGCTAAGTTGTAAAAGTTGTCAAGATTCGTTCTGATGACAAGAATCCCAGAACGACGTGATGTTTGAAGTCAATGAGTAGTGGGTTCATGAAATGATTGTAATAGAAAAGAAAATAAAAAAAAACTGAAGTGGAAAGGAAAATAAAGACAATAGAGTTTGAGGAATGATAAGGGAGTTGGGTATGAGGAAACCCTAAAGACTCGTAGTAATAGAAATAGAAAAGTATGTAATCGTCAGGATGAGGGTGATTCACCATGAGTTAAAGTTGATGGTTGAAGGCATAAGAGATACATATAGTTTATCCCCTGTAAGTTGGGAGGAGTCGAGGAAACCTTGAGATAGTTTGAAGGATAAATAATGAGACGCGGATAGACTGAGGAGACAAGAAACTAAGAAATTAGTAAAATTGAATGAAGGAAGTGACCTTCAAGAATGTGAAGTGTAAGACCGGGGGCATGATACCCAGAAAGGGAGACACTAGGTATGAAAGATATCCCAACATTGAGATGACTGTTGAGATAAATAACAAAAGTAAATGAGGAATTATTAAGAAGAAGTTCACGTTGAACATGACCAATATCTTCCAGAACATCCCTGTTGTCATTACCAAATTAGGAAGGAAAAGCGGGTAACCATTGTTATCTTTTGAAGGCCATAAGGGTTGACTTCGGTTTGAATAAGGATGCTATTGTGAAATTGGTATAGACTATCGAGGTGGGAATGATTGAATAAGATAATCTATCAAAGATATATGACTTGATTTATCCATGGAAGGATGCAAGTACCTTTTTAAAGGTGGAATTAAGAATATAACTTTGATAACTTAAGATGAACCCTAGGGGAGTGCATAAAGGTTGGCATTTCGCCCTTAATAGGGACAGTATGAGTTTTGACAGTATGAATTAGAAAGGATTAAGGTAACAACAACCTTTAAGGATCAGTGGAGAAATTTTTCAGAAATGTATAAACAATGGTTCTAGTATTAGTAAATGATATTTTGATATGCCTGTATTTAGGGAATACAGGAGGAACGATTTAAGGATAACCTTAGAGGTTTTATAAGGAGAAAGGTAATATTCGAAGTTCTTAGGAATAGAAAATTGATAAAGGAAAAATGGCGTAATTATAATAATGCCAGGTGGGCACGTGTTAAACCATAAGAAGTATAGATTGAACCAATGAAGGTCAGAATTGTTAAAGCAAGAAAGGCCCAAGATAAAAGACGTCCTAAGTATGATCGAGAGTCAGCCATGATAATGTTTACATTTAAAGACTAAGGCAGTGACTTATGGAAAAATGGTGATTTTTTTTATCACAAGGACTTAAGAAAAGCATTTTCACATAAGCAGTGATTTGAAATGAGGTAGAAAAATTTAGTGAAGGTGGTTAAAATGACATTGATTGTAAGGAAATATTACTATCAGGAAAGGCCAAAGAAGTGGCCGACACTTTAAGTGTAAGAAGACAATTATCGGCGCTCGTGCCAGAGGAATACAGTGATAATGATTAAAGCCATGAAGATTGTATAATGGTTTGAAAGATTGACATTCCTTCTGATGATTGTGCGATACTCAACCGTGATAGTAGTTTGGTAAAGATTTAATTTATGAAATCGCCGTGAGCGGGCTATCTATCTTATAAGGTCATATCTTGAGATAAGCCAGGACCATGTTACGAAAGGACTAAATGAACCTTTGAGCTTCATGTCTCCTAATAAAGACATATGGTTAATAATGGTATTAACCTGCTATCGTTGCTTTTATTGAAACTCTTCTGCAATTTTATCTGTTTCATGTCATATGTACGCCAAGTTCAGGAGTGTTCTTCATGAATCATGGAATGGTGATTATGTTGCCTCCTTAGAAGAATTCGATATGACATGTATGGACTCTGTATGGTTAGCTATTAAGATTTCATAGAAAATGAATGACTACAGTAGGTCAGTGGTGGACCATAGTAATGCAGGAATGATTCTGCGAGTAATGAGCCGATTACAAGCGTGAGAGTTGTATTGGAATGGATGTTGAGATTGAGTACCGCTAATCGGGTCGTGGTGATATATAAGTCATCATTGATAGACTAATTAAGTCAATTGTCTACCTATTGAATATTTATTCCTTCTTATCAATAGAGAGTCATATTACTATACGAGGAAGGTTGCGGTGCAAGCATAAAATTCTAGTAATGTTGATGTCTAGAATGAAATCCCAGATTCGATTTTCGATGTCGAGGGAGTTTCAAAGGTGATTGTTTATGAGCTCAAGCAAGAGCATGGGTCCGTAGATTGATGGACGGAATAGCAAAATATTTAGGCATGCAAAATACGATGTTATAATACTTGATGTTGATATATATAAATGTCTTGTTCTCCTATGACAAATCTCTATAGTTCAGAGGTAGATTCCAAGCCAGATATTGTGGCAGTACTTTTTCATATACAATTCTCTTCAATTCGTTTTTTTCTCTCCTTTTCATTTTGTATAAGCTGAGAAGAACAACCCTTCCAGAAGGGGAGGTATTGCCGAATGACTATCTATCTGTGTGATAGAAGCCTAGTAGGATACCATCTATTATTTAATTGCTTGTCAAGTACTAAAGGCTGGCCACCTTCTGTACTAACTATGCGATATAACAAGTGTTCATGATCATAGTGATCTCTCAATAAAATCTTTTACTTCTATACGATGGATCAAGCTTTCGAAGATGGAAGCACCTAGAAAGGAAGTAGTATCAGTGCGGTGGTATTCCGAATCTAACGCGTTCGTGATACTAAGGTTGACGCAATTATTAAAAGGTTATAGAACGCTAACGAGCAAAAGTGTAACCAGTATAATATTAGGTACGAAAGATAGTAACGATTACGAACTGGAAAAGAGTGGGTATTGAGAAGCAAAACCTATAGCGCAAGAAGCTATGATGAGAGTCTGTGTGATAGACTTGAAAGAATTTGGAATGATCACTTAACATGGATTGAGTTTTCTTACGAAAATAGATCGTATGTTAGTATCGAGATGTCGCCTTATGAGATCCTTGAGGGAACACAATGTCGATCTCCCTTACGCTAGGATGAAGTTGCAGAGCGCAAGATGCTTGGACCAGCAGTGGTCCAAGGGACCAGGGATATAATAGATCTAATCATAGGACGGCTGGTAGTAGCCCAAGATGGACGTAAGAAGTATGTTGATTTGACACAAAAGGACAAAGAATAGGAAGTAGGGGACCTAGTGTTGTTATAGGTATTCCCTTGGAAAGGATGGATGAGGTTCGGAAAGAAAGGAAAGCTAAGCCCACGAATTGTTGGACCCTTGGAGATATTAAGACGTATTGGGAAGTTAGCATATGAGCTAGCCCTACCCCCGAACCTGTAGCAAGTTCATAACGTGTTCCACGTATCAATGTTAAGGAAGTGTAATCTGGATGCCAGACAAATAGGGGCATATGAGCGCATAGACATGCAACCAGACGTAACCTATATGGAGCAACCGGGAAAGGTTATAGATTGAAAAGGAACAAGTGCTTAGGAGAAGGGTTATCAAACTAGTTAGAGTTTGATGATAGAACCACAATGTGGGAAAATTGACTTGAGAGTTAGAAAGTGCAATGCTAAGAAAGTATCCCTATTTATTTTCTATCTGATTCCGGGACGGAATCCTTTTAAGGAAGGGAGACTGTAATAACCCCAATTTTTGGAATTTTTGAAACACGGATAAATAGTAACTTTTGCTGATGATGCTGATTAAGGAAAATTATCAGACCACGCTATATAGGAGTACTTTTATGGAAATTCTAAGATCGTATTAGTATTCCATAAAGTAAATAAGTGTATGTAAAAGTCGTTAGAATTCGAATCCGGACACTTTGATTTTCCCGAAAATCCATCAGATACCGAAAGAAATGAGTATAAGGTAACATGATTAAAAGGATTTAAATTCAAGGATTATAAGAGAGGATCATAAAAAGAATATAAAATATTGAGAAAGGTTTAGAGAAACCCAAGTAATAAGATCCCAGATATGATCCCTCAAACGACGAACGAGAACGAAAGTAAAGCGAACCGTAAAACAAATAAGCGACCAAGAGACAAGCTTGTACAAGAAGCCAAGGATTGTGACATCATCAAACCACAAGGAAAGGACATGTGTTAAAAAGGCGACACAAGCATGGTAATATAGCATGACAAAAAGAAGTGTGTTGTTGGTTGATTCTTGGCCATGCAAACGTTACCATGGTAAAAGATCAAAATTTGCCAAGCCAAAAAGGAAATCAACCAAGCAAAATATCATAACACAAAAATTAAAAATTTGACCTTGCTCCCATGAAGAGAAGCTCTCGGCCAAAACAAACCAAGAAACTTGAAATTGTCATATCTCCTTCAATACTCACTCAAATGTTGTGTTCTATAGCTCGTTGGAAAGGTCTTGAGATGGCCTACAACTCTTGTTCACAAGTATCGTCCAAATAAGCATGGTAAGACCCTCATTTTTACAGTTATTTAAATCGTACTTTTAGAAATTTCAAAGCCTAACTTTGTGTTCTTGATTTCTTTGGAAAGATCAAGCTTGTAGGAGGCTCTCTAAGGCTTTCTAGCAACTTAACACCTACCAAGGAAGGTATAAACTTCAAACCATAGCCTTTACTTTTACTATTAGTGAGTTTGATGGTTGGTTTTCAAAATGAGAAGCATGATCTTTGATTATTAGTAGTTTGATTTGAAATTGGAGTGATTTGGTGAATGAATCTTGTTATAGTTAATAGAACTTGATTGTGGTTGGTTGAGATGAAGAATCTGGAGAATAAGGACTGGTATAGTATTATGTAGTTGAGGTTTTGATGTATTAATAATTTTGGGTTGTTTGGTGAGGTTTTGGTGTAGTGAGAAACTTGGAAAACTCGTAAATATAGCCGTCATAATGCCCGTTTTCCTTAGACTGTTGTACATGAATCTCGGACCAGATAACTCACTGACCAATCTTTAAATTTTCCATATTTATCTAGATCATGTCGTAAGCTTTGTTTTGGTATGTGGTTCGCTTATATCCGATTTACGGTTTAGGAGAAACGACTGTTTTAAGTAACGGCGTTTCACGAACGAACCTTTACCCCTCACTTTACTTTGAGACCTTGGTTAAGGCCCTTAAATGACTAATTGGAGTATGAAACAATTATGTAAAGTGGATTAGGCAGTTGGTAGAGTACTCGCAAAAGAATCGCCTTAAAATTCTTAATGGTTAATTTATTAAAAATGGTGGAGCTGAGGGTACTCGAATGACTTATGTGATTCGTTAAGCGTAGGAGTGACCATAAGCGAACGTTAGGGTTCAATTGATTAAAGTCTAGTTTCTTAAGCGACCGGGGTTTAATTCTGACTTATGTTGTTGTTCATAGGTTATCGGACCCACTCTAAGCTTAAGTCTATCCGGGAACACTCAGGCAAGTTTTCTACCCGTTATACTGTTGTTGTGATGTATACATATGTATATGCATTATCTTGTGATAGATGCATGGTGGTTAATTAGCAAATCTTGCGATATATTGGAGCATGTGATATGGTATATAAGCATGTCTATTTCGTAATCTTGATATATATTGTTGATTCAATTGCTTATAAGTTGCATAATACCTATCCTAGAGATAAGCAGTAGTTGCGTATACCCTTAGTTTAGGGGACCCAAAGGTGAACATTTTCTAAAATCGGGAGTCGATGTTCCCGAGTATATTATATATATATTTATATATATAGATATAGATATAGTTTTCAAAACTATGAATCGAATAAGGTTTATTCGATAACTTTATTTTATTAATGAATTTTATTTTGAATATTCATTCGAGGGCTTATGACTCCGTCTATTTTATTAATGAATATTATTTTGAATAATCATTCGAGGACATATGACTCCTTTTATTTAATTTAATGAATATTATTATTTGAATATTCATTCGAGGACTTATGACTCCAATTATTTACTAATTATTATTCTTTATTTTATTAAAGAATAATGTGTCGATAATCAAACTCACTTCTGATTATTCAAATAAAGGTACTACTTTCGTATAAGTATATCTTTGGTTATTTAATATTCATTGCAATTATGAGTTTTAAAACTCCTACCTCGATTATTTTTATAAGGATCACCCTTATGGGAATATTATTTAAATAATAATATTCAGATATTTTCTAATATATCGGGACTGATTTATTTTACTAAATTAGCATTACTCCAAACATTCTTAAAAATGTTTTCGAGTCTTCAAAATGATTTTTAAAGGTTAGGGCGGATCCCAAAACTCATTTTTTTATATTTAAGATCTTCCTTTCGAAGGGGATTTAAATACTCACTCAAAACCTGAGGGATCCGGCTCTGTGGTGTATTTTATATTCGCAACAAGGTTGTTGTTTTGATAAAAGAGTTTTTGATTACTTACCCAACACTCGGGAAGTAAAATTCTTGGAACAAGTTAATCCATTAACAGGCACCGCCTGGGAAATATCGGTGAGTTTTCCTTTCCAACTAGATACGACTTCTTGGTGGAGCCGTATCAACAAGTTTCTACTTGGGGAAAGGGGAGACAAGCTTTACATTTCAGAGTCATGGATTTCATCTGAACTAGGAGTGGCGTAAGTGGTCGAGTGGCGCCGGCCCAGCCTTATTATATTGGCCCAAATGGCCTGGAAGTTCCGTTAAGACGGTCCATTCCTTAGGAGTCCAGTGTTCGGTTGACAAGTAAATCCGACAGGTTCTCCTCTACATGTAGAAAATAGTGGGGTTGCACTACTGTGACTGATCATCGTGAGTGGTCTTCCTGGCGCGGCAAACTCCCGTAATGAGTTCATCATCCAATTGGATATTTCTGTAACACTACCCAGAGCACTTTGATAGAAAGGCTACGCCTGGGCGATTGTTGAGTGTTGGCAGGGTCGAGTTTTCAAAATGATGTTTTCATCAAATGAAGTATCTCGTAACTTCATTTCATTTTGATGATATTTCAAAGATTGATTCTATACAAGTTTTGTCTTGCAGCTAATCTATGGGATGAACTATTTATATATTGAACGGTGGTAGTTCAAGTAGTATTCGGAAAAGATATAAGTATATTGGAGTATCTTGTAACTTCATCTTTTAAACTTATATCTAGTAAATGATTATCTTGTGCATGTCAAAGATTTTCAGAAAAACGTTGAGACAAGGTTAGATATATGAGATCACCTTGCAACGATATTTTTATACATTTATAAACTGGAACTCTGTGTATATTATACATGTCAGAGGATTTCAAAGATTATGAAAAGTATATAGGTATATATATACTGAATATTTTGCAACTTGGTCGCGTTAAGATATCAACTTGGTTCATTTCTTCTTTACCAAGACTTTCATGAGTACTGTAAGAATGCTCATATATTATTAATTATTATACATATTATTTCGGTGGGCTTGTGGCTCACCCTTGCTTTCTTCTTTCATCACACAACAACAGACAGACAAGATGAATAGGACCAATCTCCCAATTTATGAGCGGATAGGAAACGTTCCGCAGTTTCCTATAGGCGTTGATGTCGCTGTAGCTGAGGTAGGAACTACCAATAGGCTAGGCTTTCAACTTTTGATGTACCAGACTTATGTATCTTTATGAATTTTAATAATGGCAAAGAAATGTAAATTTATTCAGAAACCCTTTTAAGGTGTAACGGTTTATAATTGTGGAATAAAATGACTTGTGTTATTTTTGATATTCATCTCTGAGACTATAACTTGTGGTGTGTGTGTGTGTGTATTGTGGGGTCACAGTACTCAGTAGTTGGTTGACTGTTAAGATTAAGTATTGATAAAGAAAATGGAACTCGTGACAACCCGAATCCCCGACCCCGGATTTGGGGGTGTTACAAAGAGCATAGAAATCTGAAAGTTTTGGTTACTCATACTTCGAATTCTAAAATCTGCATCACCCTTAAATTTGGGTTTGATTCTCAGAATTCTTCAAGAACACCAAGAACACATATTCAAAGAATTTTCAGAGAATCAAACCTTAATTTCTACATGATACTGAGCTCTATTTCTGAAGTATAATATACCAAATTGACCAGAAAAACATGCTCTATAACATGGAATCATCAAAACAAATCAACAACATCAAGAACAAATTTTCATAATTTAATTATTAATTAATTTGAATATAAATAAATAAGAAAATTACCATGATTTCTGGGAAGAAACTGATATGTTGCACGCTGTTGTGAATATGTTGTGTACTTGATGATTACCTAAACAAAATATCTAAGTAGATTTTACTTACTGAAATAATGTAGCACTCGACGGATAAGAATTATAGTCCCGACGGATAACTCATTATAGTCCCGACGGATGATTAACTTATTATCCATCGAGTGAGTAGCTTATGTAATAATAAGTTTGTAGCACAGTGTTGTATGCACCTTTGTATAGAATCTGTAGTAGCATATAAGTCATGTTGACTTTAACTAGATATGCAGAATAGGTTGATTAACTGTACATAAGCAATATCTTGTAATTCTGTATAAGTGAAATGAAGTCAAGTGCCAAAATAGCTACCAACGGATGATTAACAAAGCTTCGACGGATGACCAAAATAGCTACCAACGGATGCTTAACAAAGCTTCGATGGATGATCAAATGACTATCAACGGATGTTTAACATAGCAGTCGACGGATGATCAATTAAGTCATCGACGGATGATCTGAAAGTCGACAGATGATCACATCAAGATTCAAACATCAGTTGAACAGTGAAAGCTGACACACAGCCGTTGAGTTGGATACAAATACACTGTGGAAGCCCATTAACTGGGTAATAGAGGACGAAAAGCAGCAAAGATCAAGACTGTTAGATTTTATATTTGTTCAGTTCTTTTGACTTTGTAATCTTGGTAATATATAAACCAAGAGAGTAGCAAATAGAAATAGAACTAAGATAGCTAAGAAACAACAACAGAGAAATCTTTGTAAGCACTATCTTTAGCATTTCCTGTGTTCTTAGCAGTTCTATTTTTGTAAGCAGCTGTGAGCATTTCTGCACACAGAGTCCTCTCGATATATTAAATATATCTCTGGTGGAATTGTTTAAATCCACCAGAAAGTTTTTAAAGACTCTTGTTTTTAATTACTTATGTTTTGATTCATTCAAGTTTACATTCCGTATTGTGCTAATCAAAACAAATATATCCATAATCGAGTTGAACATTTTTATTTCAAGAAAAAGGTTCAAGAATTCCATTCAACCCCCCTTCTGTAATTCTTGCTATATTGTTAAGGGACTAACAATTGGTATCAGAGCAAGCTCTTAATCTACAAAGAGTTTAAAGATCAAAACAATTCAGCAAGATGAACAAGAAAGATGTTGGAGTCAAGATTCCTTTTCTTGATAAAGATAATTACCATCATTGGAAGGTAAAGATGCATCTTCATATGCTTTCTCAAGATGAGGCCTATGTGGACTGCATAGAAAGAGGCCCTCATGTTCCAATGAGAGCTGCAACAGGAAATGAACCATCCGTTCCAAAGCCAAGGCATGAATGGTCTGATCCTGATACTGAACAAGTCAGGAAAGATAAAAAGGCCATGAACATTCTGTTCAATGGTGTTGATGCAGACATGTTTGATAACATCATCAACTGCAAGACTGTCAAGGAAGTTTGGGACACAATACAGATAATCTGTGATGGTACTGAGCAAGTAAGAGAAAATAAAATGCAGCTCCTGATTCAGCAATATGAGCATTTTCACAATGAAGAAAGTGAGTCACTCACTGACATTTTTAGTAGATTCCAAAAGCTACTAAATGCTCTTAAATTGCATGGAAGAGTCTATCAGACTAAAGACTCCAATCTGAAATTTCTCAGATCTCTTCCAAAGGAATGGAAACCAATGACAGTCTCATTGAGAAACTCACAAGATTATAAGGAGTTTACTTTGGAGAGACTGTATGGCATTCTGAAGACCTATGAGCTTGAGATAGAGCAGGATGAAAGAATGGAGAGAGGAAAGAAGAAAGGGGGATCCATTGCACTAGTGGCTGAACTGGAAAAGGAGAAGGAAGTGAAGATGGAAGCTGTGGAATCAACTTCAAAGGCCAGTGAAAGCAAGGGTAAAGAGCTAGCTGCAGAAAGTGAAGATTCATTGAGCCAAAATGACATGGAGGACATTGATGAGCACCTAGCATTCCTTTCAAGAAGATTTGCCAAGCTCAAGTTCAAGAAGAACTTTGGAGCTGCCAAGCCAAATAGAAACATGGTGGATAAATCAAAATTCAAGTGTTTCAAATGTGGCTTGGCAGGGCATTTTGCAAATGAATGTAGAAAGTCAGATTCCAGTAAGAAAAGGTTTGAGTCTGTGGATTATAAGCAAAAATACTTTGATCTACTCAAACAGAAGGAAAGGGCTTTTATTACACAAGAGAATGACTGGGCAGCTGATGGTTTGGATGAAGATGAGGATGTCAGTTATGTCAATCTAGCCCTTATGGCCAAGTCTGATGAAACAGAGATAAGTTCCTCAAGCAATCAGGTAATCACTACAAACCTTGCACATTTATCTAAAGCTGAGTGTAATGATGCAATAAATGACATGTCTACAGAATTGTATCATTTGCGTGTTACACTTAAGTCCCTCACTAAAGAAAATGCTAAAATCAAAGAAAACAACTTGTTTTTGACTGAGAGGAATAATGTGCTTGAGTCTCAGTTTGTTGAGTTTGAGAAACTAAAAATTGAGTGTAGAATTGCCAAGGAGGAATTAACTGAGTCCTTGAAAAAGGAAGAAATTTTAAAGAAGCGGCTCGATCGTGAACAGGAGGTGATTAAAGCATGAAAAACATCCAGAGATGTTCATGCTCAAATCACCAAGGTTCAAGGAATTGAGTCTTTTTGTGATGAATCCTGGAAAAAGAATAAGGAGAAACTAGAACCTATTTTGGTAGATGGATTGCTGACAGATGTAGACTCGACGGATGATGAGAACTATCCGTCGGATAACAAAAAGTGTTATCCGTCGAATGATAAAAATCCTCATCCGTCAGCTGTGAGCAAACCCATTAGCAAAGCCAAATTAACCAAGCTAAATGAAAAGTATGGGTCTATTTCCAAGAACTTTGTTTCAGGAGAGTCAAGTCAAGCCAAGAAAGGGAAGAAGGCTAATGTTGGTCACATGACTGTCAAACAGTTAAGTGACAGACTTGAGAAGATAGAGGTAAGAGACTAAAAGGAAAAACAATAGGAATGGTAAAGTAGGGATTAACAAACATAATAACTACACACCTGACAAATATGCTCCTAGAAAAATCTGTGTCAAATGTGGTAGTGTAAATCATTTTTCTGTTAATTACAAATCTGCCATGCCTACTCCCATGTCTGTTCAGCCTCAATTCTCTAACATAAATGCCATGTCTCCCATGCCTGTTAATGCTATGCCTACACAGAACATGAATGCACAGTTTGCTAATATGCCATTTGCACCTAATCTATATTATGCTGCATACAATATGCCTCAAATGCCATTTAGCATGCCTTACTGGAATAACATGTTTGCACCAAGCATGCCATTTCCTGTTAGCCATAACATGCATGATTATTCTGTTACATCTAGTGGTTTCAAAGGCCCAACCCAAATGACTAAGGAAGAATATGAAATTCCTAAGTCAAATGAGTTAAGACCTAAGAAACAGAAGAAGAAAGCTAACAAGGCAGGACCCAAGGAAACTTGGGTACCAAAATCAACTTGATTTGATTTTGATGTGTGCAGGGAAACAGAAGGAATCTTTGGTACTTGGATAGTGGTTGTTCAAGACACATGACTGGTGATTCTACCCTGCTCACAGGGTTTGAAGAGAGAGCTGGCCCAAGTATCACTTTTGGAGATGACAGCAAAGGTTATACAGTGGGATATGGCTTGATTTCAAAGGACAATGTCATCATTGAAGAGGTTGCCTTAGTGGATGGTCTCAAACACAATCTGTTGAGTATCATCCAGCTTTGTGATAAAGGCAACTTAGTAACCTTCAACAAAGAAACCTGTGTTGTGATTAATAATCAAAACAACAAAGTGGTTCTCACTGGTGTGAGAAGAGGAAATGTGTATCTAGCTGACTTCAACTCAACTAAAGCAGAATCTGTAACTTGTCTTCTCAGTAAAGCAAGTCAAGATGAAAGTTGGCTATGGCACAAGAAGCTATCTCATTTGAACTTCAAGACCATGAATGATCTGGTAAAGAAAGAGCTAGTTAGAGGCATTCCTATGGTGGAGTTTACAAAGGATGGACTGTGTGATGCCTGCCAAAAAGGGAAGCAGATTAAAGCATCATTCAGGAAGAAACTTGATTCAGCAATTGAAGAGCCTCTACAACTGCTTCACATGGATTTGTTTGGACCAGTCAATATATTGTCAATCTCAAAGAAAAGATTTTGCCTAGTAATTGTAGATGATTTCTCAAAGTTCTCTTGGACCTATTTCCTAAAGTCCAAAGATGAGGCTAGTGAAATCATCATCAATCACATAAGGCAAGTTAACAATCATCCTGATTTCAAAGTTAGAAGAATCAGGAGTGATAATGGAACTGAGTTCAAGAACTATGTCATGAGAGCATTTTGTGAGGAAAATGGAATCTTGCATGAGTTTTCAGCAGCAAGGACTCCATAACAGAATGGGGTAGTGGAAAGAAAGAATAGATCTCTTATTGAAGCTGCAAGGACAATGCTTGAAGAATCAAAACTACCAACATACTTCCGGGCTGAAGCTGTAAACACTGCATGCTACACTCAAAACATCTCTCTGATTAATCAAGCAAGATGCATGACACCTTATCAATTGTTCAAGAACAAGAAGCCAACTCTGAACTTTCTTCATGTCTTTGGCTGTAAATGCTATATTCTGAGAAATCAAACTGATCAAAATGGGAAGTTTGATGCTAAAGCAGATGAAGGAATTTTTGTTGGATATGCTGTTGGTAAAGCATATAGAGTCTACAATCTAAGAACCAACATTGTTGTTGAATCTATACATGTTGTGTTTGATGATAAAAAGATTGAAGGACTAAAAGATGGAGATTACCATGAGAGCCTCAAATTCGATAATGTTGAGATGGTTAGTGATGAAAGTGATGATGAGAGTGATCAAGAAACAGTGTCTAAGGATAATGCAGACAAATCTACTACAAATGAAGCACAAAACTCAACATCCGTCGAGTTACATAACGCTTCATCCATCGGAAGGTAATCTGTATTATCCGTCGGAAGACAACCTGCCTCATCCGTCGGTACTCAAAATTCACCATCCGTCGGGTTATCAAAAGGAGCAGGAAGTCAAGGCAGATCACCCATAGAAAGCACCCCAATCTCAAATCAAAGATCCAAAAACTCAGGGGGAGTTTCTAGCAATCAAAACTCAATCACACATCAAAACAACATTGAGGTCTCTTCATCTAGGGCTAATCTACCTCAACCAAGAAAATGGACAAAAGATCACCCCTTTGAACTGATTATTGGTGATGTTTCTTCCAGAGTTCAAACTAGGAGAGCAACTCAAGAAGAATGTCTATACAGCAGCTTCCTGTCTAAGGAAGAACCAAAGAAGGTAGAAGAAGCCTTGTTAGATCCTGATTGGATTTTAGCTATGTAGGAGGAGCTAAACCAATTTGAAAGGAATAAAGTATGGAAGCTGGTACCCAAGCCTACAGGAAAGAATCCAATAGACACCAAATGGGTATTCAGAAACAAGATGGATGAAAATGGCATAGTAGTAAGGAACAAAGCAAGATTGGTTGCTAAAGGCTATTGTCAGCAAGAAGGAATAGATTTTGATGAAACATTTGCTCCTGTTGCAAGACTTGAAGCCATCAGAATCTTCTTAGCCTATGCAGCCCATGCCAATTTCAAGGTCTATCAAATGGATGTCAAAAGTGCCTTTCTGAATGGAGATTTGGAGGAAGAAGTGTATGTAAGTCAACCTCCTGGCTTTGAAGATCCAAATTTCCCAGAGTATGTCTATTATCTACTGAAAGCACTTTATGGACTGAAGTAAGCACCTAGAGCCTGGTATGACACTTTATCAAAGTTCCTTTTGGAAAATCACTTCACAAGAGGTACTGTAGATAAAACTTTATTTTTTAGAAATGTGAATGGCTCTAGCATACTTGTTTAAATTTATGTAGATGATATTATTTTTGGCTCTACAGATGAGAAACTTTGTAAAACGTTTGCCAAACTGATGCAAAGCAAGTATGAAATGAGTATGATGGGAGAACTAACTTATTTTCTTGGTTTACAAGTTAAGCAAGTTAGTGATGGAATATTCATTAGTCAAACTAAATATATTTTTGATCTTTTAAAGAAGTTTGATATAATGGATTGCACATCTGCAAAAACTCCCATGGCCACTGCAACTAAGCTTGAACTAAACACTACCGAAAAGTCTGTGGATATTTCAAGTTATAGAGGCATGGTTGGCTCACTTCTGTACTTAATAGCTAGTAGGCCAGATATAATGTTTGCTACATGTTTGTGTGCTAGATTTCAGGCTGATCCTAGAGAGTCTCATTTGATAGCTATTAAGAGAATCTTCAGATATCTCAAAGGAACACCAAACCTTGGCATTTGGTATCCTAGAGATTCTGGCTTTGATCTAACTGGTTATTCAGATGCAGATTATGCAGGTTGCAGAATTGATAGAAAAAGCATAACAGGAACCTGTCAATTTATAGGAGACAAGCTTGTGTCCTGGTTCAGTAAAAAGCAAAATTCAGTTTCTACTTCTACAGCTGAAGCTGAATATATTGCTGCTGGCAGTTGCTGTGCACAGATTTTATGGATGAAAAATCAATTGCTAGACTATGGTTTGCAAGTTGAAAGGATTCCTATTTTCTGTGACAACACAAGTGCAATTGCCATCACTAAAAATCCAGTGCAACATTCAAGGACAAAGCATATAGACATCAAGTACCATTTCATAAGGGAACATGTAATGAATGGTACTGTAGAGTTACATTTTGTTCCAAGTGAGAAGCAACTTGCAGATATTTTTACCAAGCCACTGGATGAATCCACCTTTTCTAGGTTGGTAAGTGAGTTAGGTATGCTTAATTACTCTTGAATTTATCTGAATTATTTTGCAAGTTGAAAAGTAGCCAGAAATTTAACTGATTTTTAGTCTTGGTTGAAAATTTTGGCTAAGTCAAAATTTGCATCTCGACGGATGACCATTATCCATCGAGTTGAGTCATCCGTCGATATACAAATTGAAAATAAAAATCAATTACTTTTCTGGAGTATTTTAAAGCTCGACGGATATCAACTTATCCTCATCCGTCGAAGTGTCTAAATCTTAACCGTTAATTCCCTGAACATTATCCATCGAGTATACTTACAGTTTGTAAGCATTACACGATGGATAATGGGTGGAATTTTTACAGTTTATTTTAAAACGGCTATTTTAGACAATTTCTATTGGGTAATTTACTTCTTTTTATTATTTTTATCAGTTGATTTTGAGTAAAGTATAAAAGCTTATTTCATTCTAATCATTTTCTTTTATCATTCTCAAATTCAACTGTGTTACTTCATTCTCTCTCAAGCAAAAATCCTCTTTCTCTTTAAGCTTTTCTTCTCTAACAATGGCACCCGTAGTTAAGATCATGTCACAGACTGGGTTCATCTATGAGAAGAACAACTTCACTGCCTTGGTCAATAAGGGGATTCAGCAATCTGAAGACTATCATAAGATGATGGACTTTGTGAACAACTGCAAGTTAAGTTTTGCCATGCTGGAATCACCCACAATTTATTGTGAAGTTGAGGAGATGTGGACAACAGCAATCTATAACTCTACTGACAAAACCATCACTCTAACCATCAAAGGTAATGATTTTTGTATCAATAGTGATGTCATAAAAGCATGTTTCAAGATTCCTGATGATAATATAACTGCACCACACACTGACACTGATATTGTCAATATGCTCAATTCCATTCATTATGCACTTCCTACTGCAAAACTAAGTGAAATTAGAAGACTAGGTCTTAGGAAGGAATGGAGTTACTTGTGTGATGTAGTAACTAAAGTCTTTTCTGGAAAAATCAGTAATTTTGATTCTGTGAACATTTCCATGCTTAACATGCTATACATGCTAGTTACAGACAAATATTACAATTTCAGTGACCTTGTTGTGTATGAGTTAGGTTTTAAACTAGGTGACTTAGCCAAAAGAGGAAAGAATATTTACTATGCTAGATTTTTTATGCTTTTGGCTAACCATCTTTGTCAAGAGATTGAACTTGAGAACCCAAAAAACAAATTAGCTTGTTGGGTTCAAGAGAGAAGAATCATTGCAGACTTGAACAGAGCCAACCATCACAAGGATGTGCCAATGTTCTATTTTCCTATAATGCTGACACCTCAGGTAAGTGAGGTAAGTTCATCCAGACCCTCAACTATTCCAATCTCTTCTATTTCTTTGACTTCAGGCATAGCTATGGCAACTGTGACAATGACCAAACAGTTGCCTACCAAAGCTGCTGTAATAACCCCAATTTTTGAGAAATTTTGAAACCCTTATGAATAGTGTTTTTGCTGAACGAGAAAACTTTTCATGCCATGCTATGTAGGGGTTCTGTTATTGATCTTATGGGATATTATTAGTACTCTATGAAGTATATAAGTGTATGTAAAGATCGTCAGAATCCAATTCCGAACACTTTGGTTTTTCCCGGAAATCCACAAGATACGGAGAGAATTGAGTATGAGGTAACAGGATAAAAAGGATTTAAATTAAAGGATTATAATGGAGGATCATAAAAAGGAATATAATGTATTGAGAAAGGTTAAGGGAACCTAAGTAATAAGATCCCGGGTATGATCCTTCAAACGATAAACGAGAACGAAAGTTAAGCGAACCGTATAACAGATCAGCGGTCATTAGGCAAACGATTAGGAAGTTAATCAAAGGGATTAGTGGGAATGATGTCATCCAACCAATAGAAAGAGGACAAGGAAGGAAGGATGACATCATGTGGATGAGATAAGCATGACATGGGAAGGAGGAGGTGTGGTGGCTTTGTAACCACACAAATCCAAGGGCAAGAAGGTACTTTACTAAATCAAAAACAAAACCAAATCAACCAACCAAAAGATCAAGACAAGGCAAAACACAAAATTCTTCTTCTTCTTCATGAAGCTCTCGGGTTCTCCTCTTAAAAAATGGAAGTTCAAGCTCCTCCACTTATTATTTAGCAAGGTAATTATCTAAGCTTCCCCATGGATAGTTACATACTTCCTATAAGTTTAAGCTTCTAATTCCAAGCCAATCTTTTTCTATAAATCATCAAAGAAGATGGTGAATAGTGTTTTCAAGAACTAAAAATTGTGTTCTTGAAGTTTTGTTTAGATTAAGCTTGGTTAAGGGCTTTAAAGGTGATTCCAAGCCATCCTCTTGATTCTCCACTCTCCAAGGAAGGTATAAACTACAAACCCTAGCTTTAGTTTTGAGTAATTAGGATTGAATGTGTTTGATATAGCATATGTGAAGCATGATGCTTGATTGGTTGAAGTTTGGTTGAGTTTGTAGAGATTAGTTGGTTTTGTTGCATTGTTGGAGTTGTAAATCTTGGTAATTAGTTAAAGAACCTAAGTAAAGCTTTTAGTTCATGTGAGGAATAAGTATAAATGGTTAATGTGGATTTGTTGGGGCTGTTATGATGTGGTTTGGAGGGATATTGGTTGTATGATTGATTTGGGGTTGATTTGTGGTTGGTATTGAATGGTTTAAAATTGGGAAAATGCGTAAACATAGCCGTCGTAACGTCCGATTTTCTTTAGACTGTTTTTGTGCATAACATTAGGACCCGAGAACCCCATGCTAGATTATGACCACTGCCATGATTAGATAGCTCATGTTACGAGCTTCGTTTTGATATGTAGTTCGTTCGATTCCGATGCACGGTTTAGGAGAAACGACCGTTTCAAGTAACGGCGTTTCGCGAACGAAACTTTTTCCCTCGCCTTACTTTGAAACATAGATTAAAGACCAAAAAGGGTTAATTAATGTATGAAACATTTATGGTAAGTGTGTTAGGCAGTTGGTAAGACACTCGCGAAGGAATCGCTTAAAAACTCGTAAAGGTTAAATTATTAAAAATGGTGGAGCCGAGGGTACCCGAGTGGCTTAAGCGAATCAGTGAGCGCAAAACAAGCGTTAGAGTCTAAGTTAGTTAAAGTATAGATTTACAAGTGATTTTGGTTTAATTCCAACTTACTTGTTGTTTATAGGTTACCAGACTCGTCCCGAGCCATTCGTAACCCCAGTCGCTCAGGCAAGTTTTCTACCCGTTATACTGTTGTTGTGATGTAAATATATGTATATGCATTATCTTGTGATATTGCATGATTGTTATTAGCAAATTTTGCGATATATTGGAGCATGCTAATATGGTATATATGCATGTCTGTTTCGTAATCTGGTTATCTATCTGTTGATTTCAATGCTTATAGTTGCATAATACCTATGCTAGAAATAAGCAAGTAGTTGCGTATACCCTTAGTATAGGGGATAAAAGGTGAACATATTTCTAAACCGGGAGTCGATGTTCCCGAGTATATATATATATATATATATATATATATATTTATATATATATATATGGATATAGTTTTTAAAACTATTAATCGAATAAGGTTTATTCGATAACTTTAACTTTATTTTATTATTGAATATTATTTCAAATATTATTCGAAGGCGTATGACTCCTTTACATTATTTATTGAATATTATTTGAATATTCATTTGAGGATCTATGACTCCGATTATTTGCTGAGATATATTCTTTAATTTATTAAAGAATAAGGTGTCGATAATCAAACTTATTTTTGATTATTCAAATAAAGATATTACTTTCGTATAAGTATATCTTTGATTATTTGCTATTCATTTCAAGTATAAGTTTTAATACTTCTACTTCAATTATTTTATAAAGATTATTTTTATGGGAATATTATTTAAATAATAATATTCAGACATTTTCTAAATATTCTGGGGACTGATTTACTTCATTAAATCAGTTTTACTCCAAACACTCTTTAAAGTGTTTTCGAGTCTTTAAAATGATTTTCAAAAGTTAGAGCGGATCCCAAAACTATTTTTATATTTAAGATCTTCCTTTTAAAAAGGGGATTTAAATACTCGCTCAAAACCTGGGGGATCCGGCTCGGTGGTGTGTTTTATATTCGCAACAAGGTTGCTGTCTTGGTAAAAGAGTTTTTGATTACTTACCCAATATTCGGGAAGTAAAATTCTTGGAACAAGTTAATCCATTAACAGGCATCGCCTGGGAAATATCGGTGAGTTTTCCTTTCCAACTAGGTACGACTTCTTGGTGGAGCCGTATCAACAAGTTTCTACTTGGGGAAAGGGGGAAACGAGCTTTACGTTTCAGAGTCATGGATTTCATCTGAACTAGGAGTGGCATAAGTGGTCGAGTAGCGCCGGCCCAGCCTTATTATATTGGCCCAAATGGCCTGGAAGTTCCGCTAAGGCGGTCCATTCCTTAGGAGTTCAGTGTTCGGTTGACAAGTAAATCCGACAGGTTCTCCTCTACATGTAGAAAATGGTGGGGTTGTACTACTACGACTGATCATCGTAAGTGGTCTTCCTGGCGCGGTAAACTCCCGTAATGAGTTCATCATCCAATTGGATATTTCTGCAACACTACCCAAAGCACTTCGATAGAAAGGCTACGGTTGGGCGATTGTTGAGTGTTGGCAGGGTCAAGTTTTCAAAATAATGTTTGCATCAAATGAAGTATCTCATAACTTCATTTTATTTTGATGATATTTTAAAGGTTGAATCTATTCAAGTATTATCTTGTAGTCTCGTCTATGTGATGAACTTTGGAAACTAATTATAACTTGAATGGTGGTAGTTCAAGTAGTATTTGGAAAAGATATAAGTATATTGGAGTATTTTGTAACTTCATCTTTTAAACTTATATCTAGTAAATGATTATCTTATGCATGACAAAGATTTTCAGAAAAACGTTGAGACAAGGTTAGATATATGAGATCACCTTGCAACGATATTTTTATACAGTTATACACTGGAATTCTGTGTGTATTATGCATGGAAGAGGACTTCCAATATTTTGAAAAGTATATATGTATATATACTGAATATTTTGCGACTTCATCGCATTAAGATATCAAACTTGGTTCATTTCTTTTGACCAAGACTTTCATGAGTATTATGAGTAGGCTCATATATTGTAAATCATTATACATATTATTTTGGTGGGCTTGCTGCTCACCCTTGCTTTCTTCTTTCATCACACAACAACAGTTAGGAAAGATGGCCAGACTCCAGCAGACCCAGCGCAAGCGCGTGGGAAGCATCTCGCGTCTTCCCGATGATGTTGTGACTGCTATAGCTGCAGAGGTAGATCTATTGGTAGATCAGGCATTCTATTTTTGAGAATCAAATTATGTATAATTATAACTTGTGGCAGATAATGGCAATTAACTGTAAATTTATCAAGTAATCATTTTGGGTTGTAATAACTTTTAAATGGTGGATTCAAAGACTTGTGGTTATTTTTGGATGTTCATCTCTGAGACTATAACGTGTGGTGTGTGTGTTTATTGTGGGGTCACAATACAGAGTAGTTGAGTAATTATTAAGATTGGGTGTTATTAAGGGAAATGGAACTCGTGACGACCCGGATCCCCGACCCCGGATCTGGGGGTGTTACAGAAATGGTATCAGAGCTAAGCGTTATAAACCTCAGAGATGATGGGACGTTAAGATAATAAGTTCACTAAGATAATAAGAACTCTTGCCAAGTTCATAGTCGGGCTACCTAACGTAGTACTGACAGTTAAAACCCTTATGGGAACCCTTATAAATATCGTGATAGGAGCGTAGTTCGTTATCGTATATGGTAGCGGGTCCCCGAACCCCGAGGTTGAGGAGCAACATCGCGATGATATTTTATTACTAATTTGAGATCAGATTGTGGATCCGATAGAGTGTCCTAATGCAGGACCGGATGATGTTGATATTGAGGATTTAGCGGTTGAGGATGTTGTCCTAGAAGGGATAGTTGTTGAGGAGGATCCCATGGAGGATCCTGACAGGATTGGATAAAGGACCACTGATGAATTGATGACCATGGTTAGGTCGACTACCAGAGGTAGGATTGGCCGGTCACTACCGGAGGTTCGTTCAAGTTTGTAAAGATAGTAACCCCTTTAACGCGGCTTACTCGTAAGACTGAGAAGTTCGAATGGACAGAGAAATACGAGAACAGCTTTCAAGAACTGAAGCAGAGATTGGTGATGGCCCCTATGCTGGCATTGCCGGATGGAAAAGGAGATTTGTGAAGTATAGTGACGCTTCGCACTAGGGCTTAGGGTGCGTGCTTATGCAGCACGGTAAGATAATCGCGTCTGCGTCAAGACAATTAAGGTAATATGAAATTCGATATCCCCGCTCATGAGCTTAGGCTCGTGGCAATAGTTTTACCCTAAAGATTGGAAGCACTACTTGTATGGAGAGAAGTGCGAGAATTACCTAAGCCATAAGTGCTCTAGTACATTTTGCGTAGAAAGAGCTCAACATACGCCAGAGGAGGCGGTTAGAGCTAATCAAGAATTATGATTGGGAGATTTTTTATCATTCGGGGAAAGCCAATATGGTGGCTGATGCCCTTAGTAAAAAAAAGGAGAGACTCAAGATGATAATGTCTTTTGGAGAGTTTATAAGAGATTTTGAGAAAATGGAAATAGTAGTGAAGGTAACCGGAGCCGGTACCGAAAAGCTGTTTGAGATAGCAATACAGCCCGAATTATTGGAAAAGAACATATTGTGCCAGTAAAGGTGATGAATGAAGGCAGAGAGCCAACCAATAAATATGAGATTAATACCGAGAAAGATGATAAGGGAATAATGAGGTATTGGGTTCCAAATGTTCAAGAGCTTAAGGATGAGATCTTAGATGACAGCTAGTTTGAGGAAATGTTCAGACTTAAGAAACAGAAGTCGAGTAAGGAAAGGAGACCCGAGACGGTACTCCTATATGATAATTTATGGCCCTTTCTAGACAGAACTTAGACTATTATTCCCACCCACCACCCTGAGGAAACAATGCGGTGAGAAATTCTTTCAGGACCTTTAAATCGCTAAGCTCTCAGAGTTCCAAGGAACAAGCTGACCCAGTCGAGGCAAGAGCCTGGCTAAAGGAAATGCAGGAATCATTTGAGATTTTAAATAATTGACGAATCACAAAAGAGTGTTTTTATCACTTACCCTCCTAAGAGAGAGACCACCCGCCGGTAAAATGCCAAGGAAGGCACGGAGCAAGAGATTATAATAAACTGATTTAAGTTCAGTCAATTGTTTTCGGGAAAGTAATTCCCAAAGATAAGGAGATAGTGTAAAAGCTTTAGAGCCAGAACAAAGGCAGACGAGTATGATAAATTATGAATCTAAGTTGTAAAAGTTATCAAGATTCGTTCTGAGGACACGAATCCAGAATGACGGGATGTTTGAAATCAATGCTTATGTTGTGTTGGTTCATGAAATAATGATAAGAGAAAGGAAAATAAAAAGAAACTGAAGTGGAAAGGAATATAACGGCAATAGAGTTTGAGGTATGATAAGGGAGTTGGGTATGAGGAAGCCCTAACGACTCGTAGCAATAGAAATAGAAAAGTATGCATTCGTCAGGATGAGGGTGATTCACCATAAGTTAAAATTGATGGTTGAGGGCATAAGAGATACATATAGTTTATCCCCTGTAAGTTGGGAGGATTCGAGGAAACCTTGAGATAATTCGAAGGATAAATAATGAGACGCGGATAGACTAAGGGGATAAGGAAGTAAGAAATTAGGAAAAATTGGATGAAGGAAGTGACCTTCAAGAAGGAAATGTAAGACCGGTGGCTTGATACCCAGAAAGGGAGACGCCAGGTATGAAAGATATCCCAACATTGAGGTGACTGTTGAGATAAACAACAGAAGTAAATAAGGAATTATTAAGAAGAAGTTCACGTTGAACACGACCAATATCTTCCAGAACATCCTTGTTATCGTTACCAAATTAGGCAAGACAAGCGGATAACCGTTGTTATCTTTTGGAGGCCATATGGATTGACCTCAATTTGAATAAGGATGCTATTATGAAGTTAGGTATAGACTATCGAGGTGGGAATGATGAATATGATAATCTATCAAGGAAATATGACTTGATTTATTCGTGGAAGGATGCAGGTACCTTTTAAAGGTGGAATTAAGGATAGAACATTGGTAACTTAAAATGAATCCTAGGGGACTGCATAAAGGTTGGCATGTCACCCTTAATAGGGACAGTATGAGTTTTGACAGTATGATTGGGAAAGGGTTAAGGTAACAACAACCTTTAAGAATCAGTGGAGAAATTTTGCAGAAGTATATAGACATTGGTTCTACTATTAGTAAATGGTATTGTGATATGCCCTGTATCTAGGGAATACAGGAGGAACGATTGAAGGATAACCTTAGAGGTTTTATAAGAAAAAAGGTAATATTCAAAATTCTCAAGAATGGAAATGTTGATAAAGGAAATATGACGTAATTATAATGATGCCAAGTGAGGCACGTGTTAAACCACGAGAAGGTATGGATCGAACCAATAATGGTCGAAATTGTTCAGGGCAATTAGGACTTAAGATAAAAGATGTTCTAATTATGATTGAGAGTCAGTCATGACAGTGATTAACCTCTAAAGACTGAGGCAATAACTTATGGAAAAATGGTGATATTTTTTTTACTCATCAGATTTTAAGGAAAACATCTTCACTCAAGCAGTGATCGAAAATAAGGTAGAAAATTTATTTGGAGGTGGTTAAAATGACATTGACTGTAAGGAAATTTTACTATCAGGAAAGGCCAAAGAGGTGGCCGACACTTTAAAGGTAAGAGGATAATTATAGGCGCGTGTGCCAAAAGAATACAGTGATGATGATTAAAAATGTGAAGGTTGAATTATGGTTTGGAAGATTGACATTCCTTCTGATGACTGTATAATACCCAACCGTAATAGTAGTTGGTAAAGGTTTAATTCGTGTAATCGCCATAAACGGGCTATCTATCTTAGAAGGTCCTATCTTGAGATAAGCCAGGACCATGTTTCAAAAAGGACTAGATGAACCTTTAAGCTAAGTCTTCTATTTAAGGCATATGATTAAGAATGGTATTAACCTGTTATCGTTGCTTTGATTGAAACTCTTCTGCAATTTTATCTACTTCATGTCATGAAAGTACGTCAGAGTTTGGAGTGTTCTTCATGAATTGTGATTGGTGGTTATGTTAACTCCTTAGGAGAATTAGATACGAGATGTATGGACTCCGTATGGTTAGCTATTAAGATTTCATGGAAAGTGAATGATGACAGTGGGTCAGTGGTGGACCATAGTAAGGCAGCAATGATTCTGCGAGTAGTGAGCTGATTATAACCGTGAGAGTTGTATTGGAATGGATGTTGAGATTGAATACCTCTAATCGGGTAGTGGTAGTGTATAAGTTATCATTGATAGACTAATTAAGTAGAGTATCTACATAGTGAATTATTATTCTTTCTTATCAATAGAGAGTCGTATTATTATACGAGGAAGGTTGCGATGCAAGCATAGAATTCGAGTAACGATAATGTCTAGAATGAGATCCCAGATTCGATTTTCGATATCGAGGGAGTTTCAAAGGTAATTGTGTATAAGCTCGAGGAAGAGCATGGGTCTATAGAATGATGGACGGGATAACGAAAATATTTAGGCACGTGAAATACGATGCTATAATACTTGATGCTGATATAAATACGTTTATGTTTTGTTCTCCTATGACAAACCTCTATAATTCAGAGGTAGGTTCCAAGCCAGATATTTTGTGGCAGTATATATATATATTTTTTTATATATACAATTCTCTTCAGTTCGTTCTTTTCTCTTCTTTTCATTTCATGTAATCTGAGAAGAACAACCCTTCCAGAAGGGGAGGTATTGCCGAATGACTATCTATCTGTGTGATAGAAGCCTAGTAGGATACCATCTATTGTTTAATTGCTTGTCAAGTACTAAAGCCTGGCCACCTTCTGTACTAACTATGCAATATAACAAGTGTTCATGATCATAGTGATCTCTCAACAAATTCCTTTACTTCTATATGATTGATCAAGCTTCCAAAGATAGAAGCAGCTGAAAAAGGAGTAATAAAGTGGTGGTAGTATGCGGAATGGGAACACATTCGTGATACTAAGGTTGACGTGGTTATTAAAAGGTTATAGAACGCTAACGAGCAAAAGTATAACCAGTATAATATTAGGAACGGAAGGTAGTAGCGATTACGAACTGGAAAAGAATGGGTATTGAGAAGTAGAAGCTCTAATGTTAAAAGCAATAATGAGAGTCTGTGTAATAGACTTGAAAGAATTTGGAATGATCACTTAACACGGATTGAGTTTTCTTACGACAATAGATCGTATGTCAGGTATCGAGATGTCGTCTTATGAGATCCTTGAGGGAAGATAACGTCGATCTCCCTTATGTTAGAATGAAGTTGTAGAGCGCAAGATGCTCAGACCAGCAGTGGTCCAAAGGACCAAGGATTTAATAGATTTAATCAGAGGACGGCTGGTAGTAGCCCAAGATGGACATAAGAAGTATGTTGATTTGACACGAAAGGACAAAGAATAGGAAGTAGGGGACCTAGTGTTGTTATAGGTATTCCCTTGGAAAGGAAGGATGAGGTTCGGAAAGAAAGGGAAGCTAAGTCCACGAATTGTTGGACCCTTGGATATATTAAGACATATTGGGAAGATAGCATATGAGCTAGCCCTACCCCCGAATATGTAGCAAGTTCATAACGTGTTCCACGTATCAATGTTAAGAAAATGTAATTCGGATGCCAGATAAATAGGGGCATATGAGTGCATAGACATGCAACCAGACGTAACCTATATGGAGCAACCAGGAAGGGTTATAGATCGAAAAGGGACAAGTGCTTAGGAGAAGGGTTATCAAACTAGTAAGAGTTTGATGGTAGAACCACAATGTGGGAAAATTGACTTGAGAGTTAGAAAGTGCAATACTAAGAAAGTATCCCTATTTATTTCTATCCGATTCCGGGACGGAATCCTTTTAAGGAGGGGAGACTGTAATAACCCCAATTTTTGAGAAATTTTGAAACCCTTATGAATAGTGTTTTTGCTGAACGAGAAAACTTTTCATGCCACGCTATGTAGGGGTTCTGTTATTGATCTTATGGGATATTATTAGTACTCTATGAAGTATATAAGTGTATGTAAAGATCGTCAGAATCCAATTCCGAACACTTTGGTTTTTCCCGGAAATCCACAAGATACGGAGAGAATTGAGTATGAGGTAACAGGATAAAAAGGATTTAAATTAAAGGATTATAATGGAGGATCATAAAAAGGAATATAATGTATTGAGAAAGGTTAAGGGAACCTAAGTAATAAGATCCCGGGTATGATCCTTCAAACGATAAACGAGAACGAAAGTTAAGCGAACCGTATAACAGATCAGCGGTCATTAGGCAAACGATTAGGAAGTTAATCAAAGGGATTAGTGGGAATGATGTCATCCAACCAATAGAAAGAGGACAAGGAAGGAAGGATGACATCATGTGGATGAGATAAGCATGACATGGGAAGGAGGAGGTGTGGTGGCTTTGTAACCACACAAATCCAAGGGCAAGAAGGTACTTTACTAAATCAAAAACAAAACCAAATCAACCAACCAAAAGATCAAGACAAGGCAAAACACAAAATTCTTCTTCTTCTTCATGAAGCTCTCGGGTTCTCCTCTTAAAAAATGGAAGTTCAAGCTCCTCCACTTATTATTTAGCAAGGTAATTATCTAAGCTTCCCCATGGATAGTTACATACTTCCTATAAGTTTAAGCTTCTAATTCCAAGCCAATCTTTTTCTATAAATCATCAAAGAAGATGGTGAATAGTGTTTTCAAGAACTAAAAATTATGTTCTTGAAGTTTTGTTTAGATTAAGCTTGGTTAAGGGCTTTAAAGGTGATTCCAAGCCATCCTCTTGATTCTCCACTCTCCAAGGAAGGTATAAACTACAAACCCTAGCTTTAGTTTTGAGTAATTAGGATTGAATGTGTTTGATATAGCATATGTGAAGCATGATGCTTGATTGGTTGAAGTTTGGTTGAGTTTGTAGAGATTAGTTGGTTTTGTTGCATTGTTGGAGTTGTAAATCTTGGTAATTAGTTAAAGAACCTAAGTAAAGCTTTTAGTTCATGTGAGGAATAAGTATAAATGGTTAATGTGGATTTGTTGGGGCTGTTATGATGTGGTTTGGAGGGATATTGGTTGTATGATTGATTTGGGGTTGATTTGTGGTTGGTATTGAATGGTTTAAAATTGGGAAAATGCGTAAACATAGCCGTCGTAACGTCCGATTTTCTTTAGACTGTTTTTGTGCATAACATTAGGACCCGAGAACCCCATGCTAGATTATGACCACTGCCATGATTAGATAGCTCATGTTACGAGCTTCATTTTGATATGTAGTTCGTTCGATTCCGATGCACGGTTTAGGAGAAACGACCGTTTCAAGTAACGGCGTTTCGTGAACGAAACTTTTTCCCTCGCCTTACTTTGAAACATAGATTAAAGACCAAAAAGGGTTAATTAATGTATGAAACATTTATGGTAAGTGTGTTAGGCAGTTGGTAAGACACTCGCGAAGGAATCGCTTAAAAACTCGTAAAGGTTAAATTATTAAAAATGGTGGAGCCGAGGGTACCCGAGTGGCTTAAGCGAATCAGTGAGCGCAAAACAAGCGTTAGAGTCTAAGTTAGTTAAAGTATAGATTTACAAGTGATTTTGGTTTAATTCCAACTTACTTGTTGTTTATAGGTTACCAGACTCGTCCCGAGCCATTCGTAACCCCAGTCGCTCAGGCAAGTTTTCTACCCGTTATACTGTTGTTGTGATGTAAATATATGTATATGCATTATCTTGTGATATTGCATGATTGTTATTAGCAAATTTTGCGATATATTGGAGCATGCTAATATGGTATATATGCATGTCTGTTTCATAATCTGGTTATCTATCTGTTGATTTCAATGCTTATAGTTGCATAATACCTATGCTAGAAATAAGCAAGTAGTTGCGTATACCCTTAGTATAGGGGATAAAAGGTGAACATATTTCTAAACCGGGAGTCGATGTTCCCGAGTATATATATATATATATATATATATATATATTTATTTATATATATATATATATATGGATATAGTTTTTAAAACTATTAATCGAATAAGGTTTATTCGATAACTTTAACTTTATTTTATTATTGAATATTATTTCAAATATTATTCGAAGGCGTATGACTCCTTTACATTATTTATTGAATATTATTTGAATATTCATTTGAGGATCTATGACTCCGATTATTTGCTGAGATATATTCTTTAATTTATTAAAGAATAAGGTGTCGATAATCAAACTTATTTTTGATTATTCAAATAAAGATATTACTTTCGTATAAGTATATCTTTGATTATTTGCTATTCATTTCAAGTATAAGTTTTAATACTTCTACTTCAATTATTTTATAAAGATTATTTTTATGGGAATATTATTTAAATAATAATATTCAGACATTTTCTAAATATTCTGGGGACTGATTTACTTCATTAAATCAGTTTTACTCCAAACACTCTTTAAAGTGTTTTCGAGTCTTTAAAATGATTTTCAAAAGTTAGAGCGGATCCCAAAACTATTTTTATATTTAAGATCTTCCTTTTAAAAAGGGGATTTAAATACTCGCTCAAAACCTGGGGGATCCGGCTCGGTGGTGTGTTTTATATTCGCAACAAGGTTGCTGTCTTGGTAAAAGAGTTTTTGATTACTTACCCAATATTCGGGAAGTAAAATTCTTGGAACAAGTTAATCCATTAACAGGCATCGCCTGGGAAATATCGGTGAGTTTTCCTTTCCAACTAGGTACGACTTCTTGGTGGAGCCGTATCAACAAGTTTCTACTTGGGGAAAGGGGGAAACGAGCTTTACGTTTCAGAGTCATGGATTTCATCTGAACTAGGAGTGGCGTAAGTGGTCGAGTAGCGCCGGCCCAGCCTTATTATATTGGCCCAAATGGCCTGGAAGTTCCGCTAAGGCGGTCCATTCCTTAGGAGTTCAGTGTTCGGTTGACAAGTAAATCCGACAGGTTCTCCTCTACATGTAGAAAATGGTGGGGTTGTACTACTACGACTGATCATCGTAAGTGGTCTTCCTGGCGCGGTAAACTCCCGTAATGAGTTCATCATCCAATTGGATATTTCTGCAACACTACCCAAAGCACTTCGATAGAAAGGCTACGGTTGGGCGATTGTTGAGTGTTGGCAGGGTCAAGTTTTCAAAATAATGTTTGCATCAAATGAAGTATCTCATAACTTCATTTTATTTTGATGATATTTTAAAGGTTGAATCTATTCAAGTATTATCTTGTAGTCTCGTCTATGTGATGAACTTTGGAAACTAATTATAACTTGAATGGTGGTAGTTCAAGTAGTATTTGGAAAAGATATAAGTATATTGGAGTATTTTGTAACTTCATCTTTTAAACTTATATCTAGTAAATGATTATCTTATGCATGACAAAGATTTTCAGAAAAACGTTGAGACAAGGTTAGATATATGAGATCACCTTGCAACGATATTTTTATACAGTTATACACTGGAATTCTGTGTGTATTATGCATGGAAGAGGACTTCCAATATTTTGAAAAGTATATATGTATATATACTGAATATTTTGCGACTTCATCGCATTAAGATATCAAACTTGGTTCATTTCTTTTGACCAAGACTTTCATGAGTATTATGAGTAGGCTCATATATTGTAAATCATTATACAGATTATTTTGGTGGGCTTGCTGCTCACCCTTGCTTTCTTCTTTCATCACACAACAACAGTTAGGAAAGATGGCCAGACTCCAGCAGACCCAGCGCAAGCGCGTGGGAAGCATCTCGCGTCTTCCCGATGATGTTGTGACTGCTATAGCTGCAGAGGTAGATCTATTGGTAGATCAGGCATTCTATTTTTGAGAATCAAATTATGTATAATTATAACTTGTGGCAGATAATGGCAATTAACTGTAAATTTATCAAGTAATCATTTTGGGTTGTAATAACTTTTAAATGGTGGATTCAAAGACTTGTGGTTATTTTTGGATGTTCATCTCTGAGACTATAACGTGTGGTGTGTGTGTTTATTGTGGGGTCACAATACAGAGTAGTTGAGTAATTATTAAGATTGGGTGTTATTAAGGGAAATGGAACTCGTGACGACCCGGATCCCCGACCCCGGATCTGGGGGTGTTACAGCTGCCAAAATAACTGCAATTTCTAAATCCAAATCAAAGAAAACCCCCTCTGGTATCTCTCAAAAGGTACCAGTTCAAAAATCTACCAAAGCCAAAGAGGGGAGTGTGAAGGAGGGTAAGATAGGTGAGGGAAGGGGTGAACATCAAAGAAACCCCAAGGATAAGGTTGGAGAGTTGAGTGAATCCCAGCCTAGCCACACTGCAGTTTCCCAACAAACTGTAGTGCTTAAAAAGGACAAAAGCTCACTTCTAGCTGCATCCTCCCAAAAGGATGTGGCTATTGAACAAAGCTCTCATCCAAGAGCACAGGCTAAGAGGGTTAGGGACACAAGCTCACACCAAACTTACACTAGAAAGAAGAAATCCAAAACAACTGGGGATGCACAGGGCACACACTTAGTGCAAACTGGTGCTAAAGACACAGTCCCTGCACCTTCTCAAATTCAGATTGATGTGGCTCCAATAAATGTGGAGTCACAGCCAAAATATCTCATAATAGAAGCCACAGAAACACAATACTCACCAACTAACTCACTGGAAGTGGACATGATAAACACTTCAATTCCTGATTCCCCTTCTTTAACTCTGTTGGGGAAGCCAAAATCTAGTGCAAGTGAGCATCATCTTTTAGATGATTTGTTGGCTCACTTGCCAATTTTTTCTGATTCTATTGTGACATCTGTGCCTCAAATAACTTTAATCAACACAGAGTCAACAATAGTTTCTCTTCCCACCTCATTCATTTCTACTCTCTCGATGGATATTGCTCATCCGTCGAGTAGTGATTGTATCCCGACGGATAAGCTTAACAGCAGTTATCCGTCGGATAGCTTTACCACTCACCCGACGGATATCACTTATCCGTCGAGTGTCTCTACACAACTTCAAACTTTAATAATTTCAAGTGCAGAAGATTTGGTGGTAATACAATCACTCTTAGGACTGAGAGAGGAGAGTGCATTGAGTGAGAGGCTGGGTTGCTCCCAGGCAAAAGGAGAGGAAAAGAGTGAATCACAGCAATCCATTCATTCAGGATTGGCAAAAGTGAGTGAGAGGAGTCCCACCTTAGTAGGTGAAGGTGAGGGTGTGAGGGTGGGGAGCCAGGGTGAGACCCTGATGCAACAAAAGAGAGAATATGAGAGAAAGGCAGGTACTGGAGAAATAAGGATGGAACCAGCCATTGCTAGTGAGTCAATGATTGTGGATGATGCTGAAAAGGAAAAACAATTTCAGCAACATTACAAAGTTGTAATTGATAACATTTCCTTGGATGCTGACACTTTTACTCACCCTGTTTCAGCCTATCAACTGTTGGCTGCTCAGGGCAATGTGGAGGCAAAGCAGACTTTGAATTTAGTGCACACCACAGAATCTCTTCAAAGAGATAAAGCTGCTGTGAACATGCTTTCTCAAGCTGGAGAGCCATCTGAAGAATTTGGAGTAAATTCTGATGATGATGACTCTGGTTCTTTGGATGGAAGCATGAACTTAGGGGGAGCTGAAGGCCCAAGTTCTGCTTTAAGTTTACCTAAATGGGCATGGGCAAAGGAATTTTCACCAGGGCAATTTGAGGTGTCTTTGGTAAAACAAATAATAGCTATTCAGCAGGCCCTTCAGGAAGCTTCAGATGCTGGTACCAAGGCTGTTCTTCAAGCTCACCTAGACTCTTTACATTTAATGAAGATCCAACACTCAAGACAGAATCTCAATGTGGATGAATTGAAAAAGGATATAGCTGACTTAAAGACATATAACTCTGAGAAGCTGGATTCAATAATGCCATATGGTACCATGCATGATCTATTACTAAGATTAAGGAGAAAATCAGATTCTGACAAGAAGATAGCCAAGCTGGAGAACAGAGTTCAGGTTATTGAGAATTTAGTGGCTCTACTTCTTCAAAATCAACAGACTCAGACAAATCTTCTTATGCAACTGGCTAAAGCACAAGGCCTAACTCCTCCACTTGATGATAATAAAAAGAGGGAGAGAGAATCAAGTAAGGGGGAGAAAGGACCAACTGAGGGGGAGAAACTTCTAGTTCAAATCAGCAAAGTAATTGTACCTTCAATTACTATCTCCAAGCCACCAGTTGCAGATGGTATAGATCTTATAAATGCAGCAGCAGCAAATTTGAAAGATGCTGATAAAGGAGAGTTGACTCTGATCAACTGGAAAAAGATTGATGAGGAAATACAGATAAATTTCAATTAGTCAAGGAACCAGATCAGTCAGCCATCCATCACTCTCATGTCAAGCCAATCAATGTAAATGAGATGAGCATGAACTATCTAGAGAAAGGACAATCTTCCTGCATCAAGACTACAAAGGCTGAGATAATTCTTAAACCAAGGGCAAACTATCCAAAGTTATTTTTGAAGAACCCTATGGATTCTGTGTATGAGACACCCAAGCCTGATGAAAAGAAGCTTCTGTCAAGATCTATTCTTCTCTACAAAGATCCAGCTGATTCAGCCTCAAGAAAGAGAATTGCAAAGATATTCAGAGATGGGAAGGAAATTTGTGTGATAGCTGGACATCCATAATTTGCTCATGCAAAGGAAGAAGAAAAAACCAGATTGAAGCAGGAAAAGAGGCAAGCTGCTCTAGATGCAAAGAAGTCTAAACAAACGAAAGAACAGTTTGCTATCTTGGCCAAGCTACAGGCTGTGAATTCTTCTCAACAAATTCCCTCTCAACCATCTCAAGCTACTGAATCAGAGAAGAAGATTGAAGAACAGAAGAAATCCCCAAGAAAGAAAGAACTGGCTAAAAGAACAAAAAGAAAGTTGGATGTTGTTGACAAGGAATTGGAAGATCAATTTCCAAAGGAATCCACTCGAGCTGAAACTCAAGCATCAAAGCCCTCTGTGGTATTTGAAGACATAAGGGTGGTGGACCCCTACAGGAACATACATGGAGAGCCTATTGTGCCAAAGGATGAGCCAATAGAGTGGGATAAATTACCAAATCCTGACTTCAACTTGCCAATTCTTACTAAGCCAAGAAGGACAAAATCAAGGGCAGTCAAGAAAGTGAAGCTGTCACCTCTCAAATCCAAGTCAGTAGTCAAAGCTCAACCCAAGGTCAACAGGGGAGACTACTTGTACTTGTGTGACATCAAAGAATTCTCAGATCTAAACCATTATCTGGAGGAGTTGGATGAGGTAAGGGCAATTGATGCATACAGAAACCTACCTGAAAGGTTGGTGTTCAAGTACAAAGGGGGAAGGGAGATTCAGTGGCCTCTTCACAGGATACTTCAAGAAAGCCAAGCTGTGTTGATCAAAGTCTATTCATCCTTCAAGAAAAACTTTGGGTTCAATGTAACTGCAAGAAGATTAGTATTGAAGAAGATTGAAGAGCTAAGGAGTGTAAGAGCCAAAGATGCACTACCCAAAACTCTTATCATCCCATACACAGGGAGAAGAGTGCATCTAAGGCCCTACTGGCTGATGGAATTCATGGATGACAAGGGTGTGAGAAGATTCTTCAGATTAGAAGACCAATTGAGTATCTCTAGCAATGAGACTCTCTTGGAAATGCAAGAAATGTTAGATCTCTCAGAATCTGATGAATTAGAATTCCACAGATAGCTCCAGAATCAAATTGAAGAAAATAACAGAAAGCTTGGAAGAAGATCCAGACCTTCAAGAAACTAGAAAAATCTGCTCAGACTAGAGGAGCATCTTGAACTGACTGTGAGCCAAACCTTGTACATTTTTGTTTAAATTGAAGCACTTTCAGTTTTATCTACTTATCTTTAAAGATATATGTTTAGGATGTTTTGTTATCATCAAGTATCTCTTAATTTATGGCTACAATTCCAGTAGACATAAATTGGGGGAGATTGTTGTGAATATGTTGTGTACTTGATGATTACCTAAACAAAACATCTAAGTAGATTTTACTTAGTGAAATAATGTAGCACTCGACGGATAAGAATTATAGTCCCGACGGATAACTCATTATAGTCCCGACTGATGATTAACTTATTATGCATCGAGTGAGTAGCTTATGTAATAATAAGTTTGTAGCACAGTGTTGTATGCACCTTTGTATAGAATCTGTAGTAGCATATAAGTCATGTTGACTTTAACTAGATATGCAGAATAGGTTGATTAACTGTACATAAGCAATGTCTTATAATTCTGTATAAGTGAAATGAAGTCAAGTGCCAAAATAGCTACCAACGGATGATTAACAAAGCTTCGACGGATGACCAAAATAGCTACCAACGGATGCTTAACAAAGCTTCGACGGATGATCAAATGACTATCAACGGATGTTTAACATAGCAGTCGACGGATGATCAATTAAGTCATCGACGGATGATCTGAAAGTCGACAGATGATCACATAAAGATTCAAACATCAGTTGAACAGTGAAAGCTGACACACAGCCGTTGAGTTGGATACAAATACACTATGGAAGCCCATTAACTGGGTAATAGAGAATGAAAAGCAGCAAAGATCAAGACTGTTAGATTTTATATTTGTTCAGTTCTTTTGACTTTGTAATCTTGGTAATATATAAACCAAGAGAGTAGCAAATAGAAATAGAACTGAGATAGCTAAGAAACAACAACAGAGAAATCTTTGTAAGCACTATCTTTAGCATTTCATGTGTTCTTTGCAGTTCTATTTTTGTAAGCAGCTGTGAGCATTTCTGCACACAGAGTCCTCTCGATATATTAAATATATCTCTGGTGGAATTGTTTAAATCCACCAGAAAGTTTTTAAAGACTCTTGTTTTTAATTACTTATATTTTGATTCATTCAAGTTTACATTCCGCATTGTGCTAATCAAAACAAATATATCCATAATCGAGTTGAACATTTTTATTTCAAGAAAAAGGTTCAAGAATTCCATTCAACCCCCCTTCTGTAATTCTTGCTATATTGTTAAGGGACTAACACACGCCCGAATCGGAGTTCGATAACGCCTTCGTTCGTGCGTTTGATTTTCAGGAACGTATCGGTTTCTAGGGTTTTTCTCTGTATTTACGGTATTTTTACTGGTTGTAAATGAATAAAGGAATAAAATAAAATAAGAAATATGCTATTTATATTTACGGAATATTGGTTCGTTTTGGATCATTTTGGATCGTTAAATTAGTTGCTTAGCCGCTAAGTAACTGCAATAACGATCCGATTTGATATCAGTTTTGGATAATTATCCCAACCGGGTTTTTTAAAAAATACTTTATACGAATATAACATAATAATATCCCGTCTTTTGAAAATACGGGTTTCGTTGGTTCACCGAAATGATTATCGTATCGAAAATCTTGCGTCGGGCCGCGCACGGGTCAAACCGTAATCCGGATTGAAAAAGTCAAAACACGGAAAATGTCCGGAATTACCATATTAGGTTAGGAAAGAGTTTTCGGAAGAGTTTCGGGTTGTTAAAATGTAAAAACGGTTGAAGTTGGACGATTCCCGACTTATAAAATAATTTTGGAATTATTCAAAAAATAATTAATAATTCATAAATCTTTATAAAATCATCTAACTTTCCCAAAAATTACCAGAAAAATACCTTAATTATTTATATTTTATTCTGAACATATTAAAATTAACATACTCACATTTTATTACATACAACATCCAAATATTATTGTCAAACATTAGATAATTCACCAAAAATTCATATAATATTCACATAATAATCATATATTGATACAAATAATTACACGATATTTCCCGGATGTTACAGGTGACACCACATCGGTGGAAAGAAAGGGGGTTTTCTGTTTGTTTTTTTATTAACTGCAACCTCAACAGCTGCCACGTACCAAAAATAAAAGGACGTGTGGCTTAAACATCCAACACGTGTCTTGATTCTGACTGTGAGCCTACTTTCATATCATTTTAATCTAATTAGCGATACAATTTGCGAATAAATATTAATTGAAATAATCCCAAAATAGACTTATAATTTTCTAAAGATCCCGAAACTAATAAAATAAAATTTTCATAGTTTTTAAAGCATGTTTGAAACACAACTCGTACCCGCATTTCACAATTAATGAATCGAGCTGCACTTAAAATAAATTCATAAAATCACAAAAATAATCTTAAAATATTAGAAATATCCCGAAGTAAATAAAAACATAAATTTCGAAATTTTAAACTAATTTCTGAAACGCAATTTATACCCGCTTTTCTCAAATGAACGAATCAATGTGTGGGTAAAATTAATCCCGAAAATTCCCAAAATAATTTAAAAATTCTCGGAATATTTCCAACTTAAATAAATATGAATTTCATAATTTTTGAAGAATCCTGAAATTAAATACAGATTTTACAATTTAATGTAATCAGAAAATCATATAGGGCTAAATAATTGATGAAATATTGATTACTAAATTTTATAGAATCCCAAAAGTAATTATTGTAATTATAAAACCATAAAAACAATTTTAGAGATAATCCACATATTTATACAAATAAGTTTGTATTAAATCCACTTTTAAAAGTGAAAATAATTCAACACAACTCCATAATTAATTTACACGAATAATCCGGTACCCCATAAATCACACATACATAATAATAAAACAACACCGAGCTGACAAAAGCTATACACATATTTTATTTATTTAATAATTCCATAATTACGCATTTAAATAATACAAAAATACACGAGTCGTTATAATAGAGATCTCAGATATATCGAAAATTCATTTATACATGTAGAGATTTGGAGACCTCGACAAGCCAAGTCACTTATAGAGAACTCAGAGACCTCGACAAGTCAAAGACACTTATAGAGAACTTAGAGATCTCGATAAGTCATTATACTTATCGAGATGTCAGTTCTCTATAGAAAAAATTGGAGATCTCGACATGATACTCAAATACAGTAATACAGACAAGTTAAATATTTAAGATTATCAATCAAAAAATGATCTATTCACTTAGATTGGAAAGTCTACAAAAGCAGCTTGAAGAGTGCAAGATCAAGGGCCAAGATTAACTGATAAAGGAAAGTCATAGACTTCCATATTATGCGAAGATTTACTAAGCCTTAAATAGAAAGATTCGGGGATTTCTTAGAAAAGGGTTTAGTACATCTTATTATATGTTGTGTAAAGCAGTGTTTACTAATCTATAAAGTAAACACTGGTCCTTTATTTTTAGATGTAACAAACATATCTAAATTTTCTCATACTCTCTCAAGAAAGAAGCTGAGTTTTTATAGTCTTAAGAACCCAGAAATTGTAGCAAGACCTAACTTAATTTTAATACAAAATTAAGCGAGTTTTGAAATACTGTGTTTGTTGTGCATGTTCTGTTAATTTTGCTAACATAGTATCTCTATAATTAAACTGCTTTGTTCACCACCTATCCAAATAAATTTTAAAAGGCTAAAAATAAAGAAAACACGTCCACCTCACTGTGTTGTACTCAATATCTAACATGTTTGCATGAAGTATGGATACTTATATCTGATAAATATGGTTATGTATAGTTTTTTAAGTTCACTGTATTGACCTTGCAATGACTTTTATATGTGTTTGAATGTAGATTTTGTGTATATATCATGTCAAATATGAAGATATGATATTCAAAATGTCAAAAACTAATTTTAATTTAAATTAAATAAGGAATGAATCTTTTTTTGTGCACCTTTCTCCTTTTGTTCATATGAAAAAACCACTTTCAAACTATTATTCAATAATGGTTACCCCACCGACCGAAGGCCGAATTTTATGTATATGTAATATGTAATCCTTAAATCTATAACTCTATCTTTTGGAGTATCATTGGTTCATATTTCATCGATTCATTCGATTTCAATTTTTAATTTAATGTTCTTTACACGGCTTAAAGCTAGGTAGTCGTTTGCGATTTAATGATTGGGTCTAGGTGGAATTTGGGAGTAGTTTATAGTTATGTTTACATAATATAGTTTTAGGGTTTCTAATACTCTTATCTTTCTTGGATCTCCGATTATCCAATAATATATTCGATCCAAATCAATTTACTGCTGGTGGATCCTCCCTCTAACTTAAGTTCAAATATTTCGAGCCTTTCGTATATTTGTTAGATTATTTAATGTTCAACGGTACTTTCTCAAGGATTTGTAGAACCTCTTTTCCTTTAATATAATATTCAAAGTTAATTTTCTCCTTCTGCATATAGAAGGAAAAATAAATAAAGTCTTGTGTTGTACATGCAAGTGAGGATTGCTTATATCTGGTTTCTCCCAAATTTTCTTATAAAAAAGCATTCTATTTAAATTAAGTATTTTTAAGACAACAATCTTAGTAAAATTCAAATCGTCGACGATACAAACTTTTTAGCCCTATAGTTAATTCCTTTTAATGAGGTATGATTTTTAAAATTATTAATTTTTACTTTTTGTGAGTAGATTATAATTAATTATTCTTTTACGAGGTATGTTTCATTTTTTTAGTATAAAGTTTAATGGAATTAGTCAAGATAAATCATAATTATTTAAGATTCACAACAAATCAAGTTGATACACATAAGATATAATATATTTTTGTGACTAACATGGGGGCTACCATAAGTAAACTCATAATATAAGTCGTTCATTCAATACCACAAATGTCGCATTCATATAAATCGACTAACATCCTTTTTGAGCAAATCAGAATGGCCAGCCTGTTATAGAGAACACCATATATAATGGATAAATCTTACATGTCAAAAGAAATACCATATATTATGGATAAATCTTACATGCAAATAGAAATCCAACAATAATAGATTTGGGTGTTAAAAAATCTCAATTTTTTATCATACATAAAATTTCGTTTCACCAAATAAATTTCAAAATTATAATATTTAATTAATAACACCACTATATTTTTACTAGTTTCATCTGACCTAAATTGTTGATCTAAAAATATCCAATACTTTTTTAAGAATTAGGTATGAGTATCTATCGATTTGATCAATTTTGGAGTATAAAATCAAACTAAATTGAAATTTTTGAGTTTGATAAGTTATGAATCGAACCCAAGTTGAATGCTACCAATAATTGATCCAAACCAATTTGGTCTATTTCAATTTAATATAAAAATATTTTTAACATAAAAAATTATTATGCTTACTAAATGAACCAAAATGAAATGTAATAGAAGCCAACATTTTTAAAGGGAAAACACACTTTCATTCAATCAAAAATATTGTCAGCATTGACAAGAGATATAGTATCACTTGGGAACTCTTCCATTAACACCATCATGTCTTCAGAATTAAAAGAAGGTTTTGTCACGGGATGAGCCACCTTATTACCTTTTTGTTTTTTGGAAAACAAAATATTAACGACAAAAGCACCCCATAATTAGCTATAAGATGAACAATTATTTTCCTCAAAGACTTTTTTTGCAGTTGTTTCACAAGAGTTAAACAATCATATTCAACTTTAAGAGATTGGGGTACGACCTAATAAGCATACTCCAAACTAAAATAGATTGCTTCGGCCTCATCTTGTATGGTACAAATCATCATCCTCATCTTTATACTTGCATGCATGATCACATCTCCCATATTATCTTGAACTACCATGTTAGTAATTTTGGAAATTATGACATCAATATTAGGCTTAAGTAATCCTTTTGTTGAAGGGCACCATCAAATTTGTACATGTGAGTCTAAAAGATATGATTGTGTATCGCATCTCATTGTTTCTTCATATTCACAAAATTGTTATAAAGTTTTGTTACGAGTCAAAATAGGATCCAACTGCTTCTTTTTGAACAATTATAAATTTTGGTTTGCATCTCACCGTTTTGTATTATCTAGGTGTAAAGATATATGAAAAACTTTTACAAATCTATATCTCAAAATAAAAGTGTTTTTTGATTATATACAATAATATCTATTCTTCCAAAAACACTTAACATCTTGCATGACCATTATATTTAGAAGTCAGTTGCATATTTGGCATTAGAGACAACACTCGATTTAAAAGCATAGCATGCTAACACGTAAAAATTGGCACTTTAGATAAGAGAGATTTTTAGACTTTCAATGCACTTAAAAGAATTCAAGACTCAAAATAAAAATACAAAGATGAATAAAAATTGGGCAGAAGCCAAATAATTTAAAAAATTATTTGCGTTGTAGGTGAGGGTGCATATGGTATTTCATGCTTTAAAGAATAAAAACCTGAACATAATAACAAAATAAATTTTATGGTTATTAATCCATTGAAAGCGCTTTCATCATCTTACTATCATGTCACTAGGGAAGTATAGGAACCCGATGAAGACTTGTATAGGGTATACTTTGAGAGCAACGTCGTTGATGCATGGGTCATATCCGAGAGCAAACCATAATCCTTGACCATCATTTTTAGAAACCCGTGTATTACTGCTGTAATGACTCGTATATTTTTAGTATTATTTAAATATGTAATTATTGAATAATTAAATAAATAAAATATGTATATGGGTTCTGTTGTAACACCCCCAGATCCGGGGTCGGGGATCCGGGTCATCACGGTCTTTCTTTCCACAATATCACTTCACTTAATTAATAATAAATAACCTTATGCTGTGACCCCACGCTAACACACACCACAACCCGTTATAGTCTCAGAGATGAAATTTAAATAAGTACAAGTCTTTGAATCCACAATTTAAAAGTTATTACAACCCGAAATGATTACTTGATAAATTTACAGTTAATTGCCATTATCTTCCACAAGTTATAATTATACATAATTGATTCTCAAAAGTAGATGGTCTGATCTACAATAGATCTACCTCTGCAGCTATAGCAGCTACAACATCAACGGGAAGACGCGGGACGCTTCCCACGCGCTTGCGCTGGGTCTGCTGGAGTCTGGCCATCTTTCCTAACTGTTGTTGTGTGATGAAGAAATAAAGCAAGGGTGAGCAGCAAGCCCACCAAAATAATATGTATAATAATTTACAATATATGAGCCTACTCATAATACTCATGAAAGTCTTGGTCAAAAGAAATGAACCAAGTTTGATATCTTAATGCGATGAAGTCGCAAAATATTCAGTATATATACATATATACTTTTCAAAATATTGGAAGTCCTCTTCCATGCATAATATACACAAAGTCCCAGTGTATAACTGTATAAAAAAATATCGTTGCAAGGTGATCTCATATATCTAACCTTGTCTCAACGTTTTTCTGAAAATCTTTGTCATTCATAAGACAATTATTAATTAGATATAAGTTTAAAAGATGAAGTTACCAAATACTTCACTACACTTATATCATTCCCAAATACTACTTGAACTACCACCGTTCAAGTTATAATCAATTTCAAAAGTTCATCCCACTGATGAGACCACAAGATAAGACTTGAATAGATTCAATCTTTGAAATATTATTGAATGAAAAAGTTATGAGATACTTTATTTAGTCCCGATATATATATATATCCACATATATATATCCCTTTAAACATTTCCTGGAACCTCTGTTATGCAAAGTATGAACAGAGTTTGAAACATCCAATGAATTTTGGAAAGGAAAAGAATTTTGGCATAAACCCGATATCTCGCTGATCAGGCAAAGATACCAATAAGTAACCTTTTCTACTAGTAGATGGACGAATTCCCCACTGGTCATCACCCCGGTCATAATTAAGACCTATGCTGGACTGCCACTCAGCCACTTATGCATTTGATGGACTCCCACTGAGCCACTTACACAATAATAGACCGTACCCCGGCCTGTCGCTTATGCCGACTCAATGAGAGGGGCTTACTTCCCGAACGTTGGGCAAGTAATCAATTCATTTACCAAATCTGCAACCTTGTTGCGAATATAAAATACACCACAGAGCCGGATTCCCCAGGTTTTGAGCGAGTATTTAAATCCCCTTAAAAGGAAGACCTTAAATATAAAAATGAGTTTTGGGATCCGCTCTGACTTTTAAAAATCATTTTGAAGACTCGAAAACACTTTAAAGAGTGTTTGGAGTAAGGCTGATTTAATGAAGTAAATCAGTCCCCAGAATATTTTAGAAAATGACTGAATATTATTATTTTAATAATATTCCCATAAAGAATAATCTTTATAAAAATAATTGAAGTAGAAGTTTTAAAACTTATACTTAAAACGAATATTAAATAACCAAAGATATACTTATATAAAAGTATTATCTTTATTTGAATAACCGAAAATAAGTTTGATTATTTACACCTTATTCTTTAATAAAATAAAGAATATATTACAGCACATAATCGGAGTCATAGATCCTCAAATGAATATTCAAATAATATTCATAAATAATATAAAAGAGTCATAAGCCTTCGAATGAATATTCAAATAATATTCAATAATAATATATAAAAGAGTCATAAGCCCTCGAATGAATATTCAAATAATATTCAAATAAATAAATAAAAGAGTCATAAGCCCTCGAATGAATATTCAAATAATATTCAGATAAATAAATAAAAGAGTCATAAGCCCTCGAATAATATTCGAAATAATATTCAATAATAAAATGAAGTTTAAAGTTATCGAATAAACCTTATTCGATTAATAGTTTGGAAAACTATAACCATATATATATATAAATATATATATATATATCCATATCCATATAAAATCTACTCGGGATCCTCGACTCCCGGTTTTAGAAAATATTTTCACCTTTGGGTCCCTATACTAAGGGTATATGCAAGATACAACTATCCTCTAGCATAGGTATTATCAAATAACCAACAGATATATATTTCAAGAATATAAAACAGGCATGCATATATACCATATCACATGCTACAATATATCGCAAAAATTTGCTAATAACAATCATGCAATATCACAAGATAATGCATATGCATACATTTACATCACAACAACAGTGTATCGGATAGAATACTTGCCTGAGCGACTGGGGGTTACGAATGGCTCGGGACGAGTCTGGTAACCTATAAACAACAAGTAAGTTGGAATTAAACCAAAGTCACTTGTGAATCTATACTTTAACTAACTTAGACTCTAACGCTTG